>NW_026695438.1:0-59921 GCF_029851405.1 Lichtheimia ornata | reverse complement strand
CACCCACCCCTCTCCGCCAGTAGGCACAATATTTACCACTCCATAAGCAAAAGATTCAGGTTGATTGACTTCTTGAGGTGATAATGGTGCGTCTGCATTCTTCAAGTATCGCTCATACTCCGGAGGCTCAAGTGTCAACACTTTCTCCATAGATTTACCCTACACATATATACCTTGATTAAAATCCTCGTTTTCCATCCATAGTCCTCCCTATGACTCAACTTACCATGCTGGATAATATGGTTTCCTCGACATCATAGCTCTTATCAGCATCAATACCATAGACACCATCCTTCCAATGCAAGAATATAGATGCTGGTGCACGGGTAGCACGCGTGTATTTGTTGGGCTAAGAATAGAAAGAAAACAACACCATCAGATTTGCCCCACTATAACCATCATCCTTTTTTTACCTCACTAAAATAGGCCCGAGAAAGAACAGACGTATCAGTGGGCTTCCCATTGGATAAAGCAAAATAGATTTGTGATAGCATTGCCGATACGGATGATGTAGAACCGACATATCGATGTTGATGATCCCGCGCTCGTTGAATGAGATACTGCAAAAGACAACGGTAAGTAAAAGTAGTCAACCATCACTGCCTCCTTTTGATTAATCCTACTTGCCTCATCTTGTGAAGGTGTGATGTAGGGTCCTATCGCGTCATAATCAAATTCGGCAGGCGGTGTGATGTTTTCCAAGAAGGGCGTAAAGTTGTATGTTTGAGTGCGAGGATCTTTGAGATAGTGAACGCCGGGACTAGAATGATAAAATGAATAAGTTCAATCGCTCACTTGTTGCTATCCAGCTATTCCTGTACTTACTTGAATAATACACGATCCAGGCCATGTGCAAGGGTGGGCGGTTGTGGTTTATCCTCGCCTTCTGGTTGAATCGCTGTACAAAGCCCAATTAACATCCTCTTATGCTTATATCCATCTCCTCATACTTACGCGTATAGCGTCGCCTGAAATTGATTTTGTGATACTTAGGTTCTTGTGGGGCTGCATGGAATTTGGCCAAGACATGTTTGACATCGGCACTTTGACTTGGTTGATGCTTCTTGATAACGATGGTGTCACTTTGCTATATCATCCAATCCACACAAATTCATCAACGAGATATCCTCCAAGATAGAAAATAGAAAGAAGATGATCACCTTTTTCCCCTGAAGATGTTCTGAAAACTGATTCATGATATGGTTGCGAAGAGCATTCTTCTCGGTTGCCTTGGCGTCAGATGTATGCAACTCTTGTTCACTACGCTCCTCAAGCGTCTCCGTCGATGCTTTCCCATCATATGCAGCGGTGATCTCCTCGTCATTGAGTCGTTCAGAGAGATTTGGATATGGATCCATGTTGGGATCTAACGTCGTTGCAGTTGAGTGAAGATCGCGTGCATGGTGTGGCAAGATCGCTCCATGGTGGCAGGTTGGCTTTGATCTCGTATGCGGGTGGGTATAGCGTAATGAAGAATGCAAGAGACGAGTAGCAGCACACCGTCTTGAGTGGTACATTGGTGTGATCCTCGAGAGAGCGGTGCGATCGTGGAAATGGAGAGTGTTGAAAGAACAAAGAAAAGCGGGCTTGCAACGGGCCCATGCAGCAGAATCCAACCACCCCTTCCCCTCCCTTTGACAGCCACTTTTGTTATACCTTCTTAATGCCCTTTTTATACAGTGATTATCATATAATACAAGATTCAAAAGAAAAGATGTACAATGTTGGAATGAGGTGTGTAAGGGAGGGGGAATCCTATCATGACTTCTTGGTGGTGGTGCATGTGAACAATTCGATAAATGCAGGTACAGTGAGAGCCACTTGTTCCACCAAAACATACCCACATGGATCGCGAGCTGACCAAGCAGTGAATGAAGATGGTGCTCGACGAATGTATCCTCTTGCTAATGCAGGTCTTGGTGGATCATGACCATGTAACTGCTTTGCTGTTAAGCGATGACTTGATGAATCATCCATGCGATGGCCTGCACCACATGTTAAACAAGCATCGAATAAACATTGCTGCTGCTTGTCCAGAATAGTCAATGGCTGGTATTGTTCTCGATGACGTACAAATTCACTGGCTCCAGAAAAGGTGCCTGCTCGAGCAGGCGGTAATTGCTTCCGAATATCCCACAATGAAGCTAGTACATGTTGCCGTTGTTGTTGCTGTTGTTGTTTATCCCTCGTGCCACTACTACTACGACGCATGACCAACTTTCCATGAGATACATACGCATCCTCCACTTTGAAAAAGTATTGATGGGGCTTTGGCTGCAACCATATGAGTCGTCGTGCCATATCTATCATGGTCATGTACATGGGTATCCATGACTCATTCTTTTCATTGGTATTGGGGCCAGCAAGCTCATACATGTTCGTGGAAACAAGGTCGATAAGTGGAGTCCCCTCGTTCTTTTGGTGTATCAATAATGCCTTCCGCAGAGCTTCGTCTACTACAGCAGCAGGAAACACTTGGTATAGAGATGCAAAACATGGGAGCGGTAATAGAGAGAGAATATGGAGGAGGATCTCTAGCGGAAGCATGTATAAAGTGTGATAGGGAAGAAGTGATAAGGGAAATAGAAACAAGTGGAAAATTGATGTGTAATGGGTTTTTCTTTTTGCTTTCAGCTGATCAATAATGCCGCATCGCCCAATGCTAATTGACCCCCCGGCCCCTCCCTCTCTCTCAATTTACTCCTTCCCTTTTTTCCCTCCACTCATCGATCGGAGCCGATCCCGGCCGAGAATAAATAAACCTGTTGAGTTCCACATGTCGTCCTGGGGCAACCATTGCTGCAACCCAAAATATGAGCAAATAAGCCTAAGCTTATAAACTTACCCAACAACAAGCTTATGGTTCATTCACGCTTTTAGCTACATGACTATCACGCATGACGCACATGACGCGCATGCGTCCAAAACAATTATGGACATAACCATCATGCTTCATGTTTCATGCTACTATTCTCAATATCACTGATGAAATTCGGTCTAGCTATATGAAACCTCATTAAAAGATCATGTGACCATCATCATCATCATTGCCAGAACGCCTTACTATAATGCCAAATACCTACACATGGTGGCATCCTTAAGGTTAACATCATGCTTCTTACATAGCTCGATATCAAAAAGGGATGAAGCACGCATCGATTACCGCATGAAACCCACAACAAAAGCTGTGTGGACAATGACATCTTTGTTCTACTTTGTATGATAGTTGTTATAAAGAAGGTGCTTGTGCAGCTGTTGTTGATGGTCCATCAAGCGCTGCTATTTTCAATGTGTAGCCTTGTGTTCATAAAGGTGTCTGGATGTGTATACTTGGGGGGATGTTTTACGGTGTGTGATGCAGCTTTGATGATATGACAGCAATAGCAACAACAACGAGATGAAAGCAAAAAATGAAGAGAGAGATCATGGTTCTTTGTGGTTTTCAGTACAGCTTTCTTTTATTACATCTTATGAATGAAGCGCCTGCAAGATGTAGGGATTGAGGATAGGAAACAACAAGCGCTGCTGGGTGTACTACACTAAGCGGCTGCTGGTGCTGCCTTTAGGAGTTTTAGCCGAGCAAAGGAGAAATTTTTGTGCTTTGTGCGGGTTCTTTTTATCTCGACATGGGCAAGCGAAAGCACGACGACAGCAAGAGTAGTGGATCGGGCAAGCACATCAAGATCGATGTTGCTAAGGTTGACGACACCGTTGAACAGCCTTATTTGGGTAACGATCGAGTGTTGGATTGGGTTGATTGGGCAAGTGTTAACTTATTGTTGTATGGATCAGCTGCATTCCCTGGCACCATGCCCGAAAACGACACCAAGTTCACCAGCTATCGTCCTGTCAGCAGCAACGACGACAATGCGAACCAACGCTTGATTTCTGGAGAGACTGAGAAGGTGGTCTTTACAGGCAGCAACTTTGGCGAGGATGCACCTGTCAACTACTGCAAGTAAGGGCATAGTTATCTATGTAAACGTTTTACAAGGGCTAATAAGGATGTATATATAGCTATATCGTGGGCACTTATTCAAAGAAGGATCAGACATTGACGATTACGCCTGCTCCAGTATTGCGTATGAAACGATCGGTCAAAGCTTTGCAGTCAGCACAGGGCAGCAGCAGTCGTTCGGATACTTTCGCTCAAGCCAAGGCATCTTTGGGTATGGCTTTTGGTACTGCCAAGGCCAAGAAGCAGATCAAGGAGACAGAGCGTAATGCTGTCAAGGCACAACAATTGGAGGATGACTTGCCTGATATTCACACCGAGATCAACAAGTACGAGGGTCCCACACAAGAGGATATTAAGCAATCGATGCAATTGAGTCTTCCAATTCCACCACCCAACATGGAAGCTGAGACGCCACAAGAAGCTTACGACATTTCGAATATTGTCACCAGCGAAGAATTACGCCAAGTCCCTGTCAAAGAGATCCTCAAAGCAGAGTCATTCAACGATCTCAAGCAATTGCTACCTTATTCAGCATCCAAATTTGTCAACGATCGTTTGATGAACATCATTAAAGCACCGGGAAAGAAGGATCGACAAGTCGTACGCTCGCTCGTTTATATCTCTTATCTTCAAGCATACTTGCTTAATTTGAAGCCATTCGATGTCAAGACACGCCGCAAGGTCGAATCCGCCATGAAGAATCCACCATCCATGATCATTGATCGTATTCAAGAACGATACACCGACAACAACGTGTAAGTGAAAACGTGGATAGTTTACGTGTATGCATTCTTACATCGCTTTATTAGTCGCACACCCGTCATGCATGATAAGATCTTATGTTATCTCTTTGTCCTTTGCTTGAACGTGGCAGATTACACGATTATTCCTGAAATGCTTGCCATGGATCTTTCTCTAAAGCCCATCAAGTAAGTATTTGGATGGGGGGAAACCTATTCCTGGATGATGGATGATGGAGCTGACACTATGTGATGATTAGGGTTACCACTCTACTCAGGAATTTGGGATGCAAAATCGACAAGTTAACAGTGGATGATCGCAAGTCTTTGGGAGCTTCTTCAGCACATCAAAAGAAGGCTACGCTTGTCGCCCCACTGAAATTCCCATCCGTGTCGCGTGGTAAACGTAAATAGAGGTGCACACTAGCATTTCGTAAATAGACACAACAAATTATTCACCTTCCCTGCATTCACATCGCTTTCATTTTGTACTAAAAAAAGTTGTATTTACTATTTGTATGACACTTATTTGATCCCTAAAAACTGATTATTCCGAGTTTGAAGTTGTACAAGGAATCCTCTAATTCTTTTTGGGATAGTTGACGGATCCAGAGCATGTCGACTTGTCAACGGAGTCCGTGGGCACGTATCCATCTTTACCCTTGACATGGAAATATAGCCAGATCTCTTCTATATCACCACCGCTACATGTTACTTTGGGTGCAGCTCCTGTGCTTTCCTTGATAGCATTTTCAATGTCTGAGACGCTATACGATCCTCCAGGGGTGATGCTAGCTTTGCTCAAAATGGCGTGGAGATCATACTTGCTACGTAAATCAAGAGCTTGGTGGAAGTAATCGGTAACGTCATCATTCTTTTGATACGAATCACCGTAGCATTCTGGATCCAAAGTAGTTACACAAGTACCTGATGTCCCAAACTTGTGAGTAGATCATGCAGGGGATATAGATTCATCAGCCCCTTTCATTATTCACATACCATGCTTGTTCCATTCGTGTGTCCAAAATTCGCTATTATCACCTAAAGAAATATACAATGTTACATCAGTATTATCTTCTTTCCCTTATAACTCTTGCACGTTACCTTTATTGGATGGCCAATAGGTGTTCATGGAATCGTGAAGTGAGCTATCCTTCTCCTTGATGATAGAGCCAACATCATCGTAGTTGCGTGATTTATCACAGCCCGAATCTCCACTGCCTGGAATGCCACCATTACAGGTATCAGGCCAAAGACCATGCAAGGTAAAGGCGTCTGATGGACCGTAACCAGGTGACCACTACCATTTCAAAAAAAGACAATGAGCCAAAATGGACGGCTACATCCCTATCACCCTTGACACTTGCCTGTTGTACGTGTACCAGCAATCCGTTTTCTGGGGTGCAGCACGAATCGCCGCTGGAAGCGCTACATGAAAGAGCATCCGCTACATACACGATGTTATTAAATGAAAGGCCATGGTAGAGTCCAATCACCAACCTGGACAGCTATCTTGACGTTTAAGCAAGTTTGTTGTGGGGAAGGCTGAAGCAGCAGCCATCAAACAGCTGGCGGCAATAGCAGCAGTAATTGGGGATTTCATTGTTGTTGTAAATTTAAGGAGGAGGTGAAGATGGAATAACACAGCCAGGTCGCTGTTGCTTTTATAGTTTTGAGGAGGAGGAGGAGAGACATGCCATATACATACGATCCTACCATTTCAAAGAATGCAACAGAAGAGGCAATTATAGATACAAAAAGGCTAGCCAGTATACTCTACCATGGAAATGCACGTGGATCAAGTATCACTCTCGAATCGTACTAAATCGCAATGCATGTAACACATAATTGTTACCTATATCACCTTGTGGCAGTATAATTACTTCCTTCTTGCTGAGGGCGACAACCGTTTCTTTCACTTCTACCAGCGGTGTGGTATCCATGCCAATCAATACGATCAGTGCAACCACGATGCGGGTCCCTGAGATTATTAAGATGCATTGCGTAGATCTCGGGTCGCACAGCATTATAACAACAAATCATCGTCGTATCCCTGGTCATGCCTTTACAAGAAGCAACATCTCATCCCTCACATACAATATTGAACCCTGTTGACTACTATGTGGGAATCACTGATCAAATTGCTAATCATGCATATGGTATTGGTGGTATGGACGTGGTAGCAAATTGCAAGATAATGTGGGAATCAATTGAAAACTTCTGGACGCCTCAAATCGCAATGCCGTGCGGAGCTCTCCAATAATGACATATGAAGATTCCCAATTAAGGATCCGATTCATAACAGCAGGAGCGACACAAGATCGCTTTCATGACATCTGCTACTCTTAAAAAGTGCTTCCGCATCAATAGGTGATCGATCATGCATTCGTCTACGTTACGATTTTTGGCACTTTTCAACTTGGAGACGCCATACATTGTTCCCCATTTAGATATAAAATGCACTCATCAATGTGCAACCGCTGTAATCGACGATAAAGCAATTGCTGTATCGTGTATGTGATAAGCATCCATATTAGATATCTACGTACCCCATACTTTGTGATAGCTGCTATCAAGAAGAGTTTGGATACACAAAGCAATCAAGTACAGCACAATACCATTGAACACAAGAAATAATGCATGTTCATGTGATGTATGATTACGTGTGCAGCCATCATCCTCACCACCAACTTGGTGTTCAAATCCGTAATTGAACGCTGTAAGACGTTTGATACGTTTTTACATGCATAGAAGGTACAGCTGAAGGAGCCATACATAGCACATCAATGGCGTCATATCACGCGATATACAACATCCGCTAACCCAACCACAACGATGAATGTTGTCAGTCATCATTGCTAAACCTTCTTAGTCTCTCTCTCCCCCCCTATCCTGATGCCAACATAGCGTTTCATTCAACTGGCTATAGTGCTCTCAACCTAAACTGCTCCTACACGCTTACAGCATAGGTAAAACATAAAGGTGTGTCTGCTTTTCAAAGTTCTCATAATGAAGCGTATGGATTTTATTTGAACAGAGTTGAGCAGCATGTCCAAGCGAACCTCATGATCATGTTTTCAAGTTCGAGATGGGGAATCCCAAGATAATTCATGCTGTTTGACAATTCATGCATCCAGCGCGTACCCAATTTCCGACCCTCCATGGTCAACCCCACATTATACCCTCCCATTCCACCTTCTTCAAATGAACTATGGGTTCTCTATTAGAACAAAGTTGATCGGCATATCCGAGAGTATCTTGTGTGAAAGTTTCAGGTTCGAGAGGGGCAATATCAATATCAAATATTGATGTACAGTGTTCATGCATCTATACAAGAGGTGTCCGACCTATTTAATTTCCACTTCTTCCACTCTCGGCTTCTTCCCTTTTCCTCCCATTCTCAACTGTTGGCCCATTCAAGTACAACTACCACCACCTGCGAACGATTGTCCTGCTTCAGCCCATCATGTCAATCCTGCAACTCTCTTGATTCGATTGCCTTCGACTGAATGGGCAAGTTACATGGCGTGTACACCCCACTACAACACCCGCGTTTCTTGACACTACACCTTCTCTCGTACAATCGTCGACCACAACCAATCGTTACAGCCTTCATTTCAGCAGTTGCTATTTACTCCATTGTCTCAAACAGGGTTCACAACCTTGTCACTCTACTACAACACACGCTCTTACACGCTCCTTGCCACAACCAAACGTAACAGCAGTCGCCCATGCAAGTTCTTTACTCCATTGTCTCAAGCTACGTGCAGCAATCTTTTTCGCGAGAACAGCAGATACCCGTTGCATAGAAGCAGCTTTATTTACGTGTAGCGACACGCTTTCAATGCATACGAATTCTTATGGATATGGATATGGATATGGATATGGATATGGTATGGATTTGGTGCATGGGATGGAAGGGACGGATCTATTGACCGGCTTGGTTCTTTTGGTCCATTTAGAACGTGATGTCAAGGTTGGATGGCACCGTATCAGCCGTCAACTACCCCACAATACAAGCAATCCACAGCTGGTCGAGCTGCGATGGAAAATGGCCAACAAGGAGAGAGACCAAGGACAGGATGGAAAGGAAGCATATCAGCAGCAATCACAAAGGCGCTTTCTTAGTGCAATGGTTATGATGGGTGGATTCAAGTAATGCAGTGATGAGGACCATGGCGATCGCTTGTCGCGTTTTCAACAAGAACAGATGGATCATATCACGTGGATACGATTGAGGATGATGATGGATGGGATGGAATTGACGAAAGGTGTTTACAGCCATTGGATGATATTGGCATACTAGAGTTGATGAACGTACCAGCTATTTTGCAATCATGGATGAAGGATCTTTATGACGGCAGCACCCAATGACACAATGACACAATTACCCCTATTACCTCTATGTGATTCACCCGTATCTCATTCAATTTACATTACTGTTCCTTTATCATATTTGCTCGATAAACATCCACGTTACCATGTCTTATTCTTCGACTTATGCATTGAATGAAAATTGGATTCGACAAGATGTTTAGGAGATTGTCGTACTATAAGCTTACATGCGCAAGATGTGGATCGCTTGGTTGGTTTCGGATTGGAAGGAGGGGGAATAGAAATTGGAAGGTTGGGAAGCGAGATTGGATCATTTACATAATCGTATCGAGATGCTGTGTTCTTCTTTTGTCACATTACTGTATTGCGTTCATTAAAGGTTCATAGTTCACATACCGATAGACAAAATGCAGGGCAGATCCTCAAACAATTGTATTGCAAGATAGTAAATTCGATAGTAATGATGCCTAACATAGTGCTTGCTACAGAAGCTTGGTTCATTGTAAGCTTAATTCATTATGTTCAAGAAAGAGTGAGTAGTGATACAATGACTACGAGCACATGGACATACAATACTTTTCTATGATACTTTTCAGCTAACATTATATCATGCAACCTTGTATAAAAACGGTCCAATCCATATAGGCATCATACGCGGACCTTATTATCAGCAGGAGGCAGGGGAAGGATCGATCATGCATCCTCCACCAATGGGATCGTCCCCTCCGAGTCGCGTCCTCCTGGACTTTGTGACACAAACACACACCTGTGCATCTTTTGCTCCAGGGTCTAGCTACTTGGCAATGAACAAAGAACTCTTTTCATATAGCATCACGCTTACAAACATAAAGACACCTGTATCTCTAAACTTAACAATCAAACGTGGGGTTTTTATTAGAGCAATGGGCTCGGCTTGGCCAACAGCACCTTGTGTGAAAGTTTCACGTTCATCGTGGCCAATCCCAGATTTCGCAATGTTGCTACCAGCCAAACTGGATCGGGGGGTCGACCTCTTCGACGACGGCGACCAAAAAATATTTTGGAGCTAGTTGCGACATTGAACGCGAAACTTTCACACAAGGTGCTGTTGGCCAAGTTGTAAGCTTAATTCATTATGTTCAAGAAAGAGTGAGTAAAGCGATACAATATCCATGAGCACATATATGTTAGTGTCACTTTCTATGATACTTTTCAGCTAACATTATATCATGCAACCTTGTATAAAAACGGTCCAATCCATATAGGCATCATACGCGGACCTTATTATCAGCAGGAGGCAGGGGAAGGATCGATCATGAATTCTCCACCAATGGGATCGTCCCCTCCGAGTCGCGTCCCTCCTGGACTTTGTGACACAAACACACACCTGCTAGTCTAGGTCTAGCTACTTGGCAATGAACAAAGAACTCTTTTCATATAGCATCACGCTTACAAACATAAAGACACCTGTATCTCTAAACTTAACAATCAAACGTGGGGTTTTTATTAGAGCAAATCGGGCTCGGCTTGGCCAACAGCACCTTGTGTGAAAGTTTCACGTTCATCGTGGCCAATCCCAGATTTCGCAATGTTGCTACCAGCCAAACTGGATCGGGGGGTCGACCTCTTCGACGACGGCGACCAAAAAATATTTTGGAGCTAGTTGCGACATTGAACGCGAAACTTTCACACAAGGTGCTGTTGGCCAAGCCGAACCCATTGCTCTAATAAAAACCCCACGTTTCATTGTAAAGTTTGGAGATACAGGCACCTTTATGTTTGTAAGCGTGATGCTATATGAAGAGTGGTCTTTGTTCATTGTCAAGTAGGTGGACCCTGGCAGAGCAAAAGATGCAGAGGGTCGTGTTGTGTAACACGGCTACGTTTGCATGAATGAAAGGGTCAATGTATAATTACTTTATGGATCATCTAGGAACAGGCATCTATTGCTAGCTAACGGCCACTTTTATCCAATTATCATTGTTGCGAGATCCACTGCATGGGAACGATGCCCCTGCTCCAGACATTCATTTCCGTGATTAAAGTAGGTTGATCCGAGCTGATTTGACTGAGCTGCGGTCAAAGAGAGATTACATCACTCTGGACATAAAGCACGCTCGATGTAGCTCAACCGATGTAATCTTGTGTGAGCGTAACTCAACCAAATCAGCTCGGATCAACCTACTTTAATCATGGAAATGAATGTCTAGAGCAGGGGCATCGTTCCCATGCAGTGGATCTCGCAACAATGATGATTGGATAAGAGTGGCCGTTAGCTGCCAATGTATGACATAAAAGTGAGGGTTGCGTACCTTTCATGCATTGTCCCTGAAGTCCTGACTTTTTAGCTGAGTTACCCAAAGAGGCCCTTCTGCATCTTTGGCTCTGCCAGGGTCCACCTATTTGATAATGAACAAAGACCACTTCTCATATAGCATCACGCTTACAAACATAAAGGTGCCTGTATCTCCAAACTTTACAATGAAACGTGGGGTTTTTAATAGAGCAATGGGCTCGGTTTGGTCAACAGCACCTTGTGTGAAAGTTTCGCGTTCAATGTCGCAACTAGCCCAAAAAATATTTTTTGGTCGTCGTCGTCAAAGAGGTCGACCTCCGGATCCAGTTTGGCTGGTAGCGACATTGCGAAATCGGGGATTGGCCACGATGAACGTGAAACTTTCACCCAAGGTGCTGTTGGCCAAGCCGAGCCCATTGCTCTATTCAAAACCCCACGTTTGATTGTAAAGTTTAGAGATACAGGCACCTTTATGTTTTACTATGCTGCAAGCGTGATGGTATTTGAAAAGTGATCTTTGTTCATTGTCGAGTAGCTAGACCTTGACAGAGTAAAAGATGCAGAAAGTCGTGTTTGTGGAAAGCCAACTTGAAGCATCGATCCTATTGGTGGGAGAATGCATTATGGATCTTTCACCCCATGGTGATGTCCGCCTTTGGGTAGCCCGCATGCATTGTTTTTCATGTTGCCATGGAATGGCTCCTAGACCAAAAATGACCAGCGCATCTGATAGTATACATTTTGATAGAATGGGAGTGGCAACGATGTTGTTTGCTTTCAAGGGTCGTTTGCATACAATATGTAAAAGGGAGATAGCGCTCTTTATTATGATAGCGTACAACTAAAAGACATCATCGCTCATTATCAGAGCATTTCCACGACACTGCGAGGGATTACAAACAGAGGGACCCATGACAGTTGCAGAAAATAGGGTGAGAATGTTAAAGGCTATGTGTGCAAGCCGATGGCATGGCTTCAACGTTCCTTCAGTAACAGCCGAGGAGGCTTCATTATGGTGCTACGTGGCAGGAATTCTTTAACTTGCTTCTCAATTACATGATCAAAGTACACTATGTGACCTTACACGCACATGACATGATGAATTTTGGTTACTGGTACTAAAAGAAAATAGTAAAGCAAATCAACATTTCTTGCTTTGGCAATTCCTTGCTCAGAATGGAGAGGGTAGCTGACACAAGAAGGCTGAGATAGTTGCTCTTATCTCTTCTGATAACGACCATGTTTTCCCACACCCCTTATTTGACATGTGGGTAACCCATCACCATTCCCACCTTCTGCTATCGTAATTCTTTTTGTCATGAAGCTGCTTATCACATTCGATCCACCATTCTTTCAACATCGGCTGCAACATTTTCCACTATGATCATTCTGCAACCCAAACTCCCCAAACACATTTATTGTTCAATCAAACGTTTATCGATAAAGGTGCGTCGGCTTTTATCTCCTCTTGTATAGGCTCACAAGTGCACGAAATGGTAAAATCGTGGTTATCTGTGCCAATCAAATAACCGGAGTACGCTTTTATCATCACAACAGTGAGAAGTACGTTTCACGCTTTCCTTCTCATTTTCTTCTCGAATTGTCGATGTACCCACCCGTTTCTTAAGCTTTCATACGCATTCATGCACACAGGTTTCATTGATAAAATGGAAGGGGCTCATTATCGAACAAGATCACACCGCCACGAACAACATCAGAATGAGCATCTACCGCCTATCAACAGCAATATGAGTGATACGCTATATACCAATTTTCTACATTGCCAGCAAAGTGTACCACTACTTCCTTCACCGCACCAAATGCTGCATCGAAGAAGCGGCTCACACCAACAGCCATTACAGCGTGAGCAGTATAATACCCTCCCAACTACTGATTTTAGTCGACGCAAGGTGCCACTTTGTAACCATGGCATGTATATGGATCACCATGACGACAAAAGAGAATACAAAAACAATGACAACAACAACGTTTCATGCCATAACTGTGGCACAACAACAACACCGCTTTGGCGACGAGATGAGGATGGGCGTACCATTTGCAATGCCTGTGGTTTGTATTACAAGCTACATCATATGAATCGCCCTCTCACCATGAAGAACACTGTCATCAAACGTCGAAAACGATTTAGCATTAAAGCACACGATGATGCCAACAATAGCTCTTCGTCGCAAAAACAACACGTTATTGAGGAAGAAGAGAAGCAGCATCGGACCATCAAAAATGGTAAAAGCAGTATGCCAATGGCAAACGATCACTGGGTGAATCCTGGTGACAGCTGTGGGCGACGAAATCAGATCTTTGATGTCCATAACAGCAATGCATATTACAGGCGATCAATGTCACGAGATCCATCTGGTAGCAGCAATAGCAGCAATGATGATAATGACTTGCTCTCCCATATACAAGCTATACTTGACAATCATCAGCATTTTAGCATGGATCAATTAGAGCCGGTGCTCAATGCTATTCTTGCACCTCCGATAGATAAACATCGATCCATGCCATCATCGTCGTCATCATCATCGCTTTACACTCACATGTCAAAACAACCACTTACATCGGCACTTGCATATTGTCTTGAGGATCGGCAAAGTTTTGTAAATGCGTTGACAAGGAAACGTGAAGAGCTACAAGCCCAAATGCAATCGATCGATGTCCTACTCACTAGCCTAAGGAGGCTGACAATGCCATCTTCGTTAACAAAGCCGTCAAGCAACCCTTTACAAAAGACTCAAGATGAAGCCAAGCCATACAATTCACAGCATAGGTCTGCTTTTCTTCCCCCGAAATCATTATCCAGAGAGCTCTTTTCCAAGAGACCAGCAAGGGTGGATAGTGACACTATGGGGTTAATGTCGATCAATGGTAGCGGAGATGGCATATCATTAATGATGCATGACCATGATGCCACAAGTGGGACATCCATGGAAGATCATCAGCACGAGCTTGACGCAGAAGCACAAGGAAAACCAAGATACTATTATAGCTTGCATCATTGATCTCTTGATGTGAGTTGAATCCCTTCATAGATCGCCCTGCATATCTCTCTTGTTTGAATATCCGCAAATCTATTAACAAGGCACATGGTTTTCATATGAGATGGTACCTATATTGCATCAACGCTTGTTGGTTTATGCATAATGCTACAAGCACCATGAACATGTGTATTCTTTAGCAGAGGGGTTTTATGGTCTCTAAAAATAATGGATGCCACGCACTTCTTCTTTTTGCTTAATAATGGGGGTGGTGGGTCTGCTTCGATTCATAAAGTAGACAACGGGAAGAATGATTGAAAAAGGTATGGCTTTCATTATAGCCCACATGCAACGTGCATTATAAAGATATGTATGTGAGTGAGAGGTGATAGGGAAAAGAAGGGAGTGGTGATTGTTGCATATGTCTGTGTGTGCTCATGTCGATCATTTTAACATTAGCTAAAGGGATAGAACACATTTAGAGGAAAAACAGCATTGGCACTGACCTTGATTGGCATAGTGTTAGAGTATCCATATCACATGTCCAACACCTTAAGCTCCCCCTTGTAGATTATTCTTTCTTCTTGGCCTTATACATACCTCCCCCCCCCCATCACACCAATCGTCCCTGTCTATACAACCGACCCCGTTCCCCTACCCCAGCTGAGCATAAGGAAGTTGTTGGTTGACTGACAAAAGCTTTAGGAGCATGAGCGAATAGAATTACCGCCGACTACAGATAAAGGGGATTGTGTGTGTATGTGGGGGAGAGAGGAAGGAGCTTCTTTTTCCATTTTTGGTTGCACCACGCTCTCTTTCATTTCGTCTCCTCCCCCAACCTTTTACATGTTGCTTCGCATTTACGCTGTCGCATTTATTCATGTCCTTGCTCCTTTTTTTACTCTTTCTTCCTCACTTGTCTAGTCTTTGCTCCTCGTTTTCTGTAATGACAACGTGCATACGGCAAATTCATACAGCGACGCATTCAGGGCATGGCTAGAGCAAAAGAATTTGTTGATCATACATAGGTGTGGCTGGAACATCTCTACATTTACAACAGCAGCAACGGAGATGGCGGATTGATTTGGGTGAATGATGATGGCTCACAAGAATCCCTTGAACACGCGCACATACATTAGAGAAAATCATGCAAGCGTAGTTGTTGGCTTATCCTGGGGCATCATTAATCATGATGGAAGAAATTGGATACATTGCATTGGGTGCATACGTTTATTGTAAAAGGCAACAAATGGCACGTGAAGCAAGCATTGGGTGTACATATGACGTTGAAAAATACAATGTTCTGGAAAAGAATGGTGGTCCCAAACGCCCAACGCTTGCAGCAACATGGTCATAGCGGGTGCCATTGGGCCGGGTCACGCGCTTAATGCTAGTGCACAAAGATGGCAAACCAGGGGTTGAGGACAAGCCCAAAGTGGACATGGGTGTATGATACGTGCGCATTTACATATACGTGGGTCATTCTTTGGGTATGCATCACAAGTTTTCCTTTGTAAATCACCTGGTTCATAATAAGAAGTACCTTCCTGCATGATAATCTGATATCATCATTTTCGATCATGCATGCTTCTTTATCTTACGTCGCGTGTTTACAAGGTACCCATTCAATGGTGGATAAAGCTTCCTTTTCATCGAGACCAAAGATTGGGGTGGAATACCATGGAACGCTTTCCTCTTTTTTTGTGTTGAACAATAAGCAACATGGTACGAGTGTATGCAGAAAAGAATGGGCTTTTCACATGGAACACCAATCATTATGCTTCAAAGATATGACCATGTCGGGTGACACCAAATTCAAATTGGTTTGATCGACTTGTTGAACAAAACCCGCACCACATGGCTCAGAGTCCGCCTATGGCAGTACAACGTCAACTCTATTATCTATTGTCGCTTTTGGTTGTCCCTCGGCCTTATTTTCAACGCGTTTCGTCACCATTTTATGACCATCGTCCCCCAATATCTAACGCTATTATGTTTCCATTTTGCCATGTGGTTCAATAACTCAGTCTTTGTATCACCGCCGATGCATCGGGGCAACGTACATGCAACCCAGAATAAGCCAAAGTGTGAGTAAAAACGTCTGTGTGTTGGTCACCGGGACCAGGGGTGTTGCACTTATGCTTGTGTGTGTCCAACCACAAACAACCCCTTATTTTGAGACGCGTCATTCACTTGCATTATGTCATCTATATTGCTGATGTTTGTATTTTTTGTTTTCAAAGCAAATGGATACCCTGCCATCAACTTGACACGCATAAAAATATCAAAGTAAATGGACAGCTATGATTATTTTTGGGGTTGAGGAATGGAGGGAGACAACGTGGCTTCTTTGAAACATACGCACAAGCACGCACGCACTTGCCACGATAGCACAACCAAAAAGCTATGACGCCAACGGAGGTTCGATCGAGCTGAATTATTGTTGTTGCCAATGTTGTACGAGATCCATTGCAGTTACACAGACATCACAAACAGCACACTACTTGGGTGTTGTTCTTGGCTGGACCTTTTGGTATCCTTGGTGATGCCCAACCGAGCCTTTGGTAGCATGTTGAGTGTTCTTCCAAAGGAAAGAAAAGCGTTGCCATTGACTACAATGGTGGATCTCACATTCCAAAAGAAAAGAAAATAAAAAAACCATGCGATTGACATGCGTTGGATGTGTTTTATTTAGTGGCTCGTGCCTCGTCATCCGATAGGTGCACCATGGATTGCCCCACTTACCTTTTGCGTGGTTGTGTCAGCACATTATTTGGCTTTTCGGCTTGGGCTACGTTTGCCCAATGTCACACTGGATTTGGAAAAGGGGATATACTATACGTGGATGAAACATCATCACTCTGGTGAATGTATTGGGTGATGTAAATGCGTGGGGAAGGGAACACGGGCTGATCTCAATACGTAGAATGCATCTCGTGCGTTGTGTACGAGTATCACGAATCTTATCTCATTGTTATAGCCACATTGACGACTACAATGCGCATGGTACAAGATATGATACACACATGCAACAGCAGCACCAAAAGTGTGGATGAGACTGCAGGATCATTATCCACTGCTTGTGATTGTGGTATTGGACATGGTGCATCTCGATCCTTTTTTTCATATGCTCGTGGAAGGAATGAGCTATACGGCAACACCGACATTGGTGATGGCGCTACGATGATAGAGGTAGGTAAATGAATCCAATAAGCAAGAACACAAATACCATACTCGCACCTCCTTCCAGACTTGCCCTTATTGCATGCATGATTGGTTGATTGCAGCATATGATAGAGATTGGCAGGTATGAAAATGAAACAAGGAAGAATCGAGGCTCATGTCGGATCGTTGCCATGTTAATTAATTTAGGGCCATGTGAGTGTGCAGCACTGCTGTTGAAACATTGCAAGCGGACAACACCAGCAATGCCGATAGCTTCTTCCGCTTTGGATGATCCTTTATGAGTTTGGTCTAGACATCGATCATAAGGTTGTCTTAATACGAGGCTATTACATGATCAAAGAATCGATCATTGCAAGCACACTATATTTAGCAGCATGATCAAATCAATGGTACAAAACACATACAATGGCAGCAAGGACGGCAGATACCTAAAAGAAAAGGAATACCGTGTGCGTTGCTCCTTACACTGTCAATCGCATTACTTAACTTACTATTGATCGCAATAATGGGTGTGATGATAGTTCCCTTGTCATCCGTGTCCCCTAGATGTATGTGTGTAAAGCATCCGAATGAGACGAATGGTCAAGGGGGATAAGAGGAGCGTAAGAGGAAAAGAAAAAAACGAGATGGGAGGATTTAACAGCATCATACATAGTGGAACGAGGATAACGAGGGGAAGAAGAGGAGTGAAAAGATGAGTGGGGTTGCAGCAAAGAAGACAACCCCAAGGATGAAAAAGACGATTTTGATGGGAGAAAGGCGTCAAGCATCAAGAGCAAGCGAGGAGCAAGAAGGGAGAAGTGAATGGAGGAAAATGTTCTTATGTGAGAGAGAAAAAGAGAGAGAGAGAGACGTGTGTATGTTTGTGTGCGTGCATTGCAGAGTGCACATACATCGTGTGCTGCATTCAGGATTGCTTATCAAGGGCCCTTTTTGGGTTTTGAGTGTGGACGTGCGTGTCACTCCAAAAGTGTTTTGTGGCACCTAGCAAACCCGTGAAGTCTTTAACCCCCCTTCTTTTTTGTGCTCCCCCCATTTTTTCACTCGCTTATATAAACGGAGTCACCATCCAACGTCGCACCTTTACAACAACCTTCTTTTCTTCTTTTTATTCTTGTCTACGCTTTTCCCCCTTTGCAGTTTACTTCTTTTATCAATGGATATCCACAACCTTCTCAATCACGATGCTGCAGCTGCAGCTGCTGCAACTACTGTTGCCTCTGTGCATGTGCTCACTAACATCACCGATCGCCAATATGTGTGTACATGGGATGACTGCGGCAAACGCTTTTCACGACGCTCTGATCTTTCACGACATCGCCGTATTCACACTGGTGAACGCCCTTATCATTGTGAATGGGAAGGCTGTGGCAAGCAATTTATCCAACGATCAGCTTTAACCGTTCACTACCGCACCCATACCGGTGAGCGACCTCACGTGTGCGAGTATGAATCGTGTGGCAAATCATTCAGTGACGTATGTATCAGCTTTCCCCATTGATAATAGTGCTCTGGCCTAACTCTATATACCTTCAATAGTCATCTTCTTTGGCACGCCATCGACGTACTCATACCGGCAAACGACCTTATGTGTGTGATTTTCCTGAATGTGGTAAATCATTCACTCGCAAGACAACCTTGTCTCGTCACCAACGTTGTCATGACCCCAACTGGCGAGCTGTAAGGTGAGTAACATGCAACACATACCATGATGATGTTTCTTGGCAACTCACCAAATTGCATTTATATATAGTTCCACGAGCAAGTCTCCGCTATCTCCATCCACCAGTGATGAATCCGAAGCAGATCGATCACCCAGTCCACCAACAACACCTATCGATCATTACGCCTATCATCGTACTGCATCCTCACCCATGTTGGTGGCTCCAATGGTTTATCGCCCACAACAAGCTCGCCATCACAACCGTGCACCTGAACCATACCATCCTTACCATCATCAGCAGCGCTGGTCCACTCCTGCATCAGCATTCTCTTTGCACCATCCTATTGCCGAACGACCTTGTTCAATGAAGACACCTTTCCCTCTTTATGCACATGCACATCCACGAACGGCATTGCCTACAGGATCAGCACCATATGCCTTTGAGTAAACACACCCCATCAGCAATCAATCAAACCGAGAAAGAGAGGCGAACGGCCATCGATTATATACGACTCTCTTCTACAAGAACAACAACAACCCATTGATCATTATCTCATTCTTCATCTTTTCTCATATTCACCATTCTACTATATCTTTTCACTTACCTTCTCTCTCATGGCAGCTTGCTGCTGTAATATCTTATTCGTTCCCTTTGCATACTTGTATGCATCCATTCTTATTAGTTATGTGCTATCTTTTACCTCATGCTTTGTATATACATAACATACACCCATCCCACCATGGCCATGGCCTGGCAATTTGCACGCACACAACTCTCACACAAACACACACATATTCCATACATTGATACAACTTGCACGCACACTCACTTTATGCTTCATTATGCTCCACATCTTTCATATCTTGCACACACTCTCACACACTCTCTCTACATGCGTTGACACTGGATGCACACCAAAAAAGTAGTAGTTTATCGCCTTTATGCCCAAATGGCCTAAGATAGAAACCTTGTGTTGCTGGAGAGTAAATTCATTCATCCCATTTGTAATACAAAAACCAATCTAACGTCTACAAAAGTGTGTGTGAAAAAAAAGTTGATGACCGTGCGCAGCATCATTATTGCGACGTGTGTGGCCGTGCACGGCTTTTGGTGTTATTTTCTCACCATGTCATGCTTCATGTACTAGCCAGTGTGACCAATCCCAAATTTGGCAATAATCATTTCCATGGATACATCGATCGACAAAAAGAAAAACAACATCCGTGTTGTTGGCAAAGACACGAGCTTGGCCTCATTCTGCAAACACACATGACCTTTGCATAAGAGAGGAGAGAGGTCTCACAAACATGTATGTTTATTACATTTAAAAGGGAGTTGCAACATGTTGGCCTTGACCAGGATAATGGTTGGCATGGATACGATGGTGATAGTGGTAGCGATGGCGAGTGAGTGTCTTTGTTTAATGATTCAAAAATTGAGGGTAACGGCTGATGGGTGAATGTATTTTGTGGCCCCACCACCATTACGTATCCATGTGCATGTAAAAAGTTGGCCTTGTTTGCATGAAGCTTACGATCGATCCTTTATCACGTAGTACCTTGATCGAGAATGACGATGCACACTACAACAACAAAGATACCTACCACCCCCTTCCCCCAAAGAATACACTCATCTCCCGATTTTTTAAGCTCTCCTTGTTTCCCCTATTCCGATCTTAATCATATAACAAAAAACAGGTGCTTGTCAATTAAGGGGAAAGGGCGTCATGAGAATGGAATATACGCGAGGAGAGAGAAAATGACCCAGGGGACAGGAAACACACATACACACACGTCAAAGCCGATGATGATCGCCATCATGCATCTGGATACGCTATCATGATGACCCCCCAAATTCTGCTTTAATAATAATACAAGTTCCCTTGATCTTGGACATACACACATACACCTCTTTCAATGTACCTAGATTACATCTACATCAGTACTACATAGGCCTTTGTACTCTCCTATAGATGCCATAAATATCAATGGTTTTCTGCACCAAGCAAGCAATATGGGTCTTTTCAGCTGCTGGTTTTGTTTCATCTCCCCCACATTCCATCCCTTAAGTCGCTGACGACTTTTGACTATAGAGGATGCTTGTTTAGCTGGTAATCAACTTTTTGCCTTTGTATGTGGCGATGTTGCAGCAACCTTAATCGTACAAGAAACATACATACACACACACCATGAAGGGGTGGATCGGAAAGAAAGAGGAGGAGGAATGGGTCCTATGGTGCAATGAAGGAGAATTGTGAAGCTGATGCATGGATCATGTGCACAATGACTCGGTTATGATGTTTGTGCTGATGAGCACAAACCCGATCATCAGCCATGATTTAATGATGATCGATCTATGATCATTCTAAGGGCAATACCATCATTCATTGTATACATACATAGATACTATAGGTCGTAAAAAGGAGACTTGCATCTGTGCTGTTGCTTGTATGTGTGTGTGCTTGGTTCATTGGACTCTGCGTAAGGAGCCAAGGATAGGAAGCTTAAAGTTGTAGTCATTATCCTGAATGACAAATCTTTGTCTTTTACTGACAGCAAAAGGAAAAGGAAAATGTTGTATGGAAACGGGGGTGAGCACCACATACAATGTGATGGGTGAGTGTTGGCTACGCTGCTGCTGCGATTGTTGTTGTTACCTGCAAGCACACATACACAAACCAAGAGGATCATCCTTTTCATCCCCTTCATCCATGCAACCTTTTTGGGATGATAGGCTTTTCCTCCCTGTTTGATAATGGGTGTACATATGCAGTGAAGCCAAGTAATTCTAACAGTCGTATTCAACGGCGCTTGTACTCCTTGTAAATTGGCGTGGATTGTGTCCCAACAATGAAGGTGGTACGTCGACTACGGATGACCTTTTGGCTTTTCTCCTTTTCAAGCACACACACGATCGTACATAATAGTGTTTGTCCTTCTTCTCAAGCATTATTGCTGTGCAACGTCTCTCTCTCTCCCCCAACTACCAGCATTTTGGATACACGCCAATACCCCTTAGATACTCTATGCAGTGATCATCAAGTTGGCATTAAAGTTATCGATAGGCGTGCGCAAAGTGCCAATGTTGATGGTGTATGTGTGGGTGTGTGGAAGGTTGGTAAGAGGCTCAATTTTATTACTGCGTTGCCATATGCAAATCGAGGAGCATGCAGATAAAAGAAAGGGGGTTAAAGACTTGAAAGGTATCGTGAAAGAAGAAGAAGTAGCATGAGCAAAATCGAAAAGGTCTTCGGAATGAATATCGGAACAGCCGTCTTCTTGGAATATCGATGAGTAGGCCGTTTAGCAAAAGTAATCAAGAACAAAACACGGAATGCATTGACCAACCAAAGCCAATAAGCTCAAGCTATTATCCAAGCTTGTCAGAAAACAAGGTCCCATATGGGCGCTCTTGCACATTTCAATTTCAACCAGCAGCAGGTATTACCAGTAGTAGTATCACGCTGACTACGACATCAATAGCTTTCCTCCTCCTTCAACCATAAAACCACCCTAATCAGCATGTATCCATAATAGACTTTTGATGCATTGGATAAGTTCATAGATAGGATTGTATCCGTGATTGTTTACATCAGTCAGCAATGTGATCCCTTTGTTCCTATTTTTTCTTCCCCCCAAACTTTCCTCCTTTTCTCGGCATATGTGTCTTTTCCTTCTCCTCATGAAAGCAGTAGCAGAGTAATGGCTATCCGGCGTTTGTTGTTGAAGAAACCAAAAAGGGAAACACACCGACGGGGATGATGGTGGGGGAGAAAGGGGGTTAAGATAAGGGATTGGTCCGGCCGAGAATAATGGGTGTATGTACATTCTTCAGGAAAGGGGTTATGTTGTACAAGAGCGAACTTTTCATCTTGTATCCCTCCTCCTGGCATCTATATACAATGACATCTTATACCACGAGCGCGTGTGTTTGGGTGCAGAATCTGTCAAACATATCGTATCCTTAGCGAAGTAATATGATGATGCATGCTGCAGATCGCCACATTCGCACTGCCCATGTCTCTTGCTCTCTCACCACAATAAAACATAATCTTGGCTCTGTAAATTACGACACGATGGCATCATCTACGCACGCACACGCCATGTTTAATTAAAAGTAAAAGCCAACGAAAGTGGTACAGCATCACAATAGGTCCTAGCGTAATCGTCACACACACACACATATAGCTATGAATGATGGCCCTTATTCGATAATTGTGCTACCAAGCTCGCATTTTTTTCGTCGGCAACAACACCCAGCGTCCTCTTTTTCTTGGCTCCTGAATACACACCATCATGCAATTGATGTACACTACACCACATACCCCGAGGCTACATCACGAAAACAACCTTTTTGTTATCACCTACCTTGAATTACAGGCTGTAACGAGTGGGATTTTTCCTATCTCTATCATTATTAGCTCCTTTCAACTTACACACAACAAGGATTGTCCAACAAGGTGGATGATGATTGAGATAGCACATGCATCACTGTTGCTGATGCATATAGTCTCTTTCATTTCTCCTTAGAGATGACTGTTGTTACAATACCCAAATGCATGCATGCTATCTAAAGTTTAGAATAGATAGGAGGCTTGCATAAGGAATGTTGAGGGACTGATCTTGAGCGGAAGAAAGAGAGAGAGACAATGAGTCTAGAAAGTGTAAACGACTCAAAGGGGGGGGGTCCAAAGTCAAGTAGCAGTAGGGGAGCTATTACCAATAACAGCAAAAACAAAGGAGCCAAGAAAACCTGGGGTTGGTAGATTTTTTTGGGTCTTGCTCTTTTGCACGCGATGATCGACAAGGACCTTTAATCACGAGGCCATAGTAGTAGGTATTACAGTAGTAGTCGACTATGAATGTACAAAAAAAAAGTGAATGACGTAGGGAGAGAAATGCCAACTATACTACACTTTTTGCAAAAGGTATCGGCAAAATTGTTCCTTTCGAATAACCTTTTTTTTTTCTTGAGCTAAAGCATTCTCCACATACAACCTCACCCCCTCCCTGCTCCCTTCTTTCGAGTAAGATGAAGTCGTGTGTGTTGTAGTGGAGAGGGATTGTTTATTCTTTCAGGTATGAAAACTACTCTTGATATAAGACAAGTAAGACAAATGGGTTCTCGGCAAAAACAAGCGATGTGGACCTCCCCTCCTGATGATAAAGTAGTGCATGTCGATATCATCATTCGGCGGTTATTATGCGTATACCGTAATCATCCATTGATTTTGTTGCTGGGCTGAATAATGAATGTTGAAATGGATCATTGTATGTGTGTGCGTCAGTGATAATGAAAGAAGCAATACATGGTCTTATTGTGTTTGTTACCTTTGTCATCTCGATATGGTGGTGGTTGTGGTTGCCTCATTTGTGATCCCGCCAAGGTTTGCGTGGGTGGTGGTGGTGGTGTTAAGGAAACGCTCGGTCTCTTTCTTCTGCCTTCTTTTTTACTGCTTGACGTCAACCCTTCCATTTCGCTTGGACATTCCACCCCCATGGCCCAACCATCAACACTTCCTTTGCAGCAGCGTGTGCTGAAATTAGTTCAGGTAGGAATATCACCATTGGGAGTGAAATAGCAGCGTGTCAATGTACATACCCATCTCATTTATGCCTCCCAACACTCACACGTGTCAATGGTAGACCTTGCAATTCGCTTGGTTCGCAGGCCACTTGTTTACCTTGCTTGGAACATCCTTGCACCTTCTCTCGGTCGTGACCTTTCAGTCAGCTTCGAAACCATATAGCTTGGCTTACTTGGGTGCGCTTCTTTCATATGGCGTTGTTATCTACAAGACCCATGGTGTAAGTTATTGGATGGGAACCCTTTGTTAGGATGATATCCTTACGTGTGTTACGTAAATAGGTCCCCAAGTTGAATGCAGCTTATGCCCAACGTCTCGTTATGGATGAAAATGTGCAATATTTCCTTTTGGCATTGTATTGGTTCTTTTCTAGTCCCATTACAGGTAAATGCGTATATATATGTGTGTGTATGGATGATATGGAGAATCATGGTAGTAACCTTTTATGTTTTATTACAGTGACGCTTGTGCCTTATGCTACATTCTCATTGTTCCATGCTCTTGGCTATGTCCGTTCCAACATTATCCCGAATGTTTTCCCAGCCGCTCCCGCTGCAGCAGCATCTTCTTCCAGCAGTAGCGGTGCTTCTACTACTACTTGGCAAGCAAAGACTCAGCAACAAATCAAGGCTTGGGTGGATAAGAACTATGAAACTGCTATGCGTTTTGTTGCTCAGATTGAAGTGGTTGGCATCATGGGTCGATTACTCCTTGGTATTTTCAGGTAAGAGAGAGAGGATAAAGGGACTAAAAAAAGGAGGTGATAGAGTAGTGCCATTGCTCACTGTTTGACGCGTTTTTTTAGATTGCATATTATGCCCATCTTTTTGTACGCTCAATTCTTGCGCTTCCGTTACCACTTGTCGGCTTATACTCGTCAATCATTCACCCACTTGAAACGTACTCTGGATCAAGTAACTGCCGACCCTCGTGTGCCTCCCGCTGTGCGAAAGGCTTACATGACAGTACAAGATGTGATCACCCGCTATGGTCAGGCTGCTGTGCAACAACAACAACCAGGTCGTCGTTAACCAATTGTGTGAATACAAAATCAACAACCCATATACAAGCACATAGCCAATTTACATACAAAACCCCCCCCATCCATTATTGTTATTTGTCTTTTCTTTTGCGTACACACTGAGCTGCTATAAATATTTAAGCTTGTTTTTCTTGATGGATGTGATTGTATTTGAGTAAAGCAAAACAACAACTTCAAAACGATACATCTAATGTAGGGATGGGGAGAGAATGGGATTAAGGTTGCATGAGAGGGTGGTGGATCGTTGTCAGCTTGTGGTATCATCCAATTTGTCAACCAATGCTTTGAGTAAAACCATGGTATAATGAGCGTCATTGCCTATATCCAACGTTGATCAATATCATGCCTATCCTTCCTATGTATATGACTCTTACCAGCATTATGTAGACACCAATGATCAATCTCGAATAACGATAGTGTTCTACCAAGGGAAGGAGGATTGTGTAGATCGTTAACAGACGCACCATAAAGAACATCCGTATTGATGATAGTAATCAATGCACTTTGTTGGATATCAAGAGTGTCGTCCACACCAGGATGGCGCCCTGGCCACAAGAACTTGGCCTGTCGCAGATACTTGAGATCACTATCGAGACCATGGCCAACAAGAACAAATCCACCATCACGCTTGACGCACCAATCCAGATCCTTTTTGAGCTCTGCAAGGGCTTGTGGTAAGGTGCACCACACTGATGTGCCAAAGTTGAAACGTAACTTTTGATCATCGACATAGCGGCCATTCGATAAATGACGATAACTGCTGATAAGATAATGCTGATCCATGTAACGATCGGTTCTGGTATCGTACAACGTCCATCCAATTTCAAGTAAAATGCTGTGATCCTGCTCCCATGCTTCAATATCGATGCTGCATAAGACATACTCCCCTGGTGATCGTGCAAGTTCAGCGGCATATCTCCAAGCATCATGTGCTTCACGTAGTTTGGTTGCAGTTGCATTTGCTTTTTTGGTCTTTTTGAATACACGTTGAAAAGCATTACGGTCGCTGACTGGGAACTCGATTGGATCCATATAACTACAAGTCGCTGAAGGCCACTCGGGTACAGGAAGTTGTGGATCAAGTTGTTGCATGAGCTTGGTCAAGGTTTGTCGTAGATTGTCGCACGTTGTTGAAGGAATGCACACATGGTATTCTCCCGTTGTTGTCTCCTTGGCTACCAACCGTTGTCAATGACCAGGATGCGATGACAACGTTCTCTTTTACCTTGGTAGAGAAGAATTGTTTGACCACGACTGAATAGATTTCGCGCATCGAAGAAAGCTTGGACTGCCAAAGAAGGAGTACGACCTAGAGCTTGATACTGCTTTGTCCACGTGTCTTGAACAACTCTCCACGCAATATAGCTGCTATCCATCAGAGAGGAAATCGTATTCGTACAAGAGAAACACAATGAATAAAGAGAACCTCTCGCTGACTTTTTTGTTTCATTAACCAACCACCACCACCTCCTCCCTTCCCCCATTTATCATAACGCATTGACAACTCCTTTGGTACATTTGCTTGAGAATAGATTCAAGTTGATGTCGAAATACGCATCATGTGCCTTTTGGGGGCAACGGAATATGCAGGTACAATAAGGAACCTGAGAGCGCGCATTGTCCTACTATAATGAATACAAGATTGCGCCCTGACTTTTTCCCTCCCACACACACCGTGGTATACATACACACACGCACACACACACACACACACACACACACACACACACACACACATTCATCTGCTAGTTCAATTGGGTTGCCTTTAATGAATGTTGAGATAATATCCATCAAACAAGTTTTGCATGGCATGAGACGTGTAACAGCCTTCTTGTGGAAAAATGGTCCCATCAGCAGGGATCCAGATGTTCTACTATAATATTATCCCGATCGTTTGCATGATCATATCCAATTATAGACGATATTTAACGACGTACAACCGTTATACGAAAATATGTACGTGTGAGTAAGTGAGAGAGAAAAAAGGGTGAAAAGACATTGCCTTCTTTTGTGCATGCTGTCATACCAACGAGCTGCATAACCCCGGATTGTTGTGCGACAAAAGGTCTGAGATCCGTTCACCCATTCCAATGGATGAGCCACGCTCGTCAACGTCGACCCATTAGTAGATAGGTCTTGTATACTGAAAAAGGTGTAGTGCTTTCGCAACGTGCGTCGTCACTGTGGCGTGCTTGTCAACAATGAGCGATACTCTTCCACACATGGTTAGGTCAACGTATCCAATCCTAGAGATCAAGATACATACAACAACGATCCAAGTACAATAAAAAAAAGTGATCTTGTGCAAAGCATGTGTGCGTACGGGTGGTGTGATTCTGTCATTGATTGATTGATAGCTTGTAACCGATCGATCTTTTCGATGTGTCCATTGCACCTGAATAACATGCTTTCATCAAAAAATAGGAAATGTTGCTTTAATGGGATAAACAAAACAGGGTCGCTGGGTGAGAGATGGCATACCTGAAGATGTAAAGAAGGGTGACACAATCTTGCAAGTATGGTGCTATCGTACGCTACACCACAATGCATTACATACCAGCATGCATCCAACACGCAATTAGTGTGCCCCAACAATAGAAGGTCTCGTACATTTTTTTGTTCACTATGCAAGGAGAAAAGCATATGTCGCTTTGCTGCTGCCAGTTTTGTCGACCGTGAGTACGTATGGGGAAGACGCGTAAGATGGGATCAAAAACTGCACATGTAAACTTGACTTCTTCCCATGACACAAGGTTGTATGAATATGCCGGAACGCATTGAAAACACGCAGCATCACGATCACAGGTTGTACAAAGTACTTTGTCGTGTACGCATTGTTCATCCGGTGTACGTACGTAGGTTGCATCACAAAGAGCCCACTCTGCACCGATACACACGCACACGATCAATGATCGTATAACGTTACGGGAGTCTCGAATAAAGAAATGCCGTCGATGGTTACCTTTTCAAAGAGCAATTGACATTACAATCGTAAAATCGGGTGTAAAAAGGAAATGATGTGGCCCGACGAAACATATAAAAGACATCGAGTTGAAGCAATTTGAGGATTCGATATTCCAATCAACAATCTATTCTCCTCTTCAAAGCTCCTTGACATCAACAAAAATGAAGTTCACTGCCATCTTTGCTCTTGCTGCTCTCACTGCTGGTAATGAGAAAACAAGGTCAATGCTATTATAATAGACACACTGATGATTTTACATTTCCTTATGCAGTCAATGCCCTTGCTCTCGATCGTCGTGGTGTTCCCGAATGTGCTGCTGGCTTGACTCAAGTGCAAAGCCAATTGGATGTGGTCACCACGGGTGTCAACAACTGGAAGGTGTCCGATGGTTATGCTGGTGCCCTCAAGGTGCAAACCGAGGAGACCAAGCTTGAGAAGAATCTCGATAGCGCAAAGTCAGCATGCACCATCTCTGGTACCGTTTCCGAGGCTGATGCTGATACCATTCTTGCCCAAGTCGATACCCTTGTCCCCAAGGTGGAGACTGCCCTTGACAGCCTTGTCCAAAAGAAATCCGATTTCGATCAAGTGTTGCTTGTCACTGCTCTCGTCACCAAGGATATCAAGAACCTCAAGACCAAGACCGATGCCCTTGACAACGCTCTCCTTTCTGCCACTCCCGCTTCCTACAAGGACCGTGCTAATGCCTATGTCAAGCGCATCAATGATGCCTTTGCTGCTGCTTACACCGCCTATGGCATTTAAATGTTCAGCATGCCATATCGCTTTCCCCAACTATTGATATATCTAGTAGTTAATCACCGCTGTTGTGCTCTCTGCGGGTTGAATAAAGATACATCTTATCATAAAAGTCACATGGTTACTGTCATTTGTGGTCAATTCAATTGCTTTACTTTTATCCAATCCAATTACAGCTATCGACATATGTATGAACACTTTATTCATGATTTTGACTTATGTATAGGGATTCAATTTAGCGTCTGGTCTTTTTGCGTGGAGCTGCATCTTGAGGAGCACCATTGCGTTTGAGTTTGCGTTCATCGGCTAAGAACGATAGCGTTAGCTGCAATGGATCTCAACCCGGATTCATTTGTATACATACCTTTTCGTGCCTTCTCTTCAAGCTCGTCCCAATCTACAAAATGAAAAAGTTTAGATTCATGCGTGTGAGGATTAGCATGTAATTACTTACCATCACCAGAGTCTGAAAGTTCTTCCTCTTCCATTGATTCATCAGATGCTTCGGATGCAAAGTCGCTCTCGTCGTCGCTTTCACTTTCTTCAAATTCTTCCTCACTCATTTCGAACTCGCTAGCAGACTCGGATTGATCTTCAGCATTTTCATCCTATCGATGATGCAAAATAAGGTAAGTTTCAAGCACTCATACATAGCCGATTATCGATGCTTACATCACTGCCAGGGCCCAAGAAATTCCAACCACCGTTTCTGTAAAATTCTGCAGGGTCCTCATTGACGGTCTTCATAATCATACTCCAATTGAGGTTGACTGGGCCTTCTTCAAATGCTACCTCCACAGAGCTGGTACATTGGTGTTAGCCAACTTTTTCATGTAAACCTCACACACAACAACTTACTCAAGCCAATCCTTGACGTTATCCAGCTGTGACATGGGAATGGTGTTGATGTGGATAGGTGTGCGATGGAAATCCTTAAAGACAAAGACCATATCAAAGTTCTTCAATCCAAATTGTACACGTTCCAAGTGAGCAATTTCAATTTCGCTCAAGGTGATGATCAAGAAAGGTGGATCCGACAAGTGAACAAGACAATCGGTTGTGGGTTGCAACAAGACATTCGATCGGAATGGCACACCAGTGAAACCAAGTTCTCGGAATGGCACATCCACTTCGATACGACCATCGCTCTATCACACTCAATTAGAAGATACATCCAAGTACAATAAACCCACCACCAGAGAGAGACACACTTACAGCTTCTGAAATCTTTTCGGCAAATGACTTGAATTCACGATTGAGATTGGCTCGTCGTCGTCGTTCTTCTTGTTCTTGTTCCAATTCGTCCTCGTCACCATACAAGTGCCTCCTTCGCTTATTACCCGTCTCATCGTATTGGATGTCTGATGCTTCACGGTAGAATTGGATATCCTAAACATATGGTATCAGCATACCTCATCCATCACCATGCCGTGTTCATTTTCATACTTTGGTTTTCTTTTTGCCGATAAGGATGGGGTTTTTGAAATGGACGTGGATCAGCACTAAGAGCTCATTGTCACAAGGCTGGAAGAAGAGATGCTTGACATTGCTGAACAAGACGTCTGGAAACAATAAAACCAGTTGAATACACCATGATCCACATGTACAATGAAATTTCACTTACTGAAGGAGTTATCCGATTTGATAGATTGATAGCGGATACCATTGGTATGAATCTCCAATTCGCCTGGTAATCGCTTACCATCCAATTGGGGCCGAACGTAGACATCACCCAATCTGTGTGGACGACGTCCCTTGATAGGAATAAGATCTTCTTGTTCAATGACATCAGCCATCTCCTTGCGTTCAGCTTCCTTTTTGGCGGCATCCTTTTTCAAATCCATGATCTGACGGTAAACTTCAGCCATACGATAGGTATCAGCACTTCGGAAAGTCAAGGCACGGACAAAGGTAGCATTAGCATCATGGAAAGGCTATATATAGATAGAAATGATCAGTCTTTGGATCATCATCATTATTCACCCTCATTGTACATACCAAATCTTCCTTCTTGCCACCTGCTTGACCAGGGGTTAAAAAGTTGAGACGTAGCATAACGAAATCGCCTTCATCACTCTTGCTTGCATTCTTCAATGTGCTGATATGGAAAGGTACTGCCATGCCGTACATGGGGAGGATAATACTCTCGTTTCTCTTGTCCACGTGGATCTATTATTCAAAGGTTAATATGATAAAGAAGTATTGTATGTAGAATACTTTACCTTGAGATCGCGAACTTCACGAGGTAATTTGGACTCTGAACGATAACTCTCAAATTTGCGGAACTTGGGCTTGTTTTCATCTTGATCTGTGCCGGATTGGCCTGAGAATTTTGCAAGACCTTCAGCAAGCTTTTGTGCAAAGAGCTTCTTTTGGTGTTCTTTGCGCTTTTGCTCACGCGACTCCTCATCTTGTTCCTCGCTGCGGAATTTGCTACGCAAGATAGCGGTTTTGGCGGGTGCTTCCTTCTTGACAGCCTTTGCTTCAGCGCCACGACTTGTCTCAGCATCATCGTCACCCTTGATAAAGTAGGAGATCTCATTGATCTTTTTACTGCAGTCGGTGAATACAATAGGGGCATCGTTGTTGACGCGAATGGTGTCGATGAGCAATAGCGAATAATTCTTGCTGCGCTTGTCTGTTGGCTTGGGGTTCTCCAAATCGGCAAAGCCAATGGATAAGTTGAGCACCATGCCGTTCTTGAGTTCACGTACGTTCTTGGCATTGAGGACATAGTTGGTCTCACGGAACTCGATACCCATACCAAAACCAAGCGTCTTTGTCAAATGCTTCTCAAGGTCAGGGCGCTTGGCTTTGACATAATCCACAGCATGCTGATAAATGTCCCGCACTTTGGCACCGTCACGAATCGTTTCCATCACCTTGCCTTGCAACTCGAGAAGGAATTCATAATTCTTTTCTTGGGTCTTGTTGGGATCGATCAAAAAGGTACGACCAATGTTGGAGCAATAGCACTTGTAACGAATACCCAACGAGCACATAATGACACCAGCATGAAGGGTTTGGGTGTTGGACATGGCTGAAGACTTGAGATCATACTCGCCACCACTCTGCACAATAGGACTGTAGCACCAATCAATATCAGCCTTATCAACCTATATCACTCATAGTTAGTATACATGTATACACACAACCATCGTTGATGTACGTACCCCATCTGGAAGACGTAATTTCTTAAATAACTTGGGATCATCAAGGATGCCTTCAGTTTCCTCAGAGAGCTTTTCATGGGTGACAGAGCGCTCCTCATCAATGATGGTCGACATCTCATCAATGAAATAGTACTTCATAACATTGGAACTGAGTTTGGAGGCCGTTTTCATTGTTCGCTAAAAGAGAGAACAAACAATGTCAAATGATGATCCAAAACACCCATAATGAAAGACGCTCAAACGTACCACTTCTTCATCATCCTTGACGGCCAAGCAGGCTGACAATGCTGCAGTGATCTCAACTTCTTCAAACTTCTTGCCAGATGACTCGAGTGCCTTGGTCCATTCTTGCACATTCTTGCCAGTAAACTTGTCTTTACCAACAGTACCCACGCGTTTCTATCATAAAAGATCACATGAATACCTTCAAAAGGACTGTGTGTATCTTTTTGCATCACACTTACGCCATCCAATTCTTCAATGATAGGCTTGTACAAATTGACATTCTCTTCAACATCCTTGCTACGACGAATCACCTCAATAGGAACTTGCTTGTCTCCTTTCTTGAGCGTCTCGAGAATATCGGCTAATTCAATCCTTGTCAACAACCCATCATACCATCATTCATTCTTTGGATATCCTACCTTTCTTGGCACTGCACACAAAGGTTGCTTTCTCGGGTGTGAGCATGATCAAAGTTTGATAGATCGGGATACCCAAAAGCCAAGTCTATATCACACACATACGCACATATGAATAGATCCATTCGTAATCATGATCCACGATAGCACCAACGTCATGGATGCCTTCCGTTCGCTTACCTCAGCGGTCACTGACTTGCGGTATGGGTTATCATAGTCGTCGTCACCAATGAGCAAGAGAATCGCATCGGTTTGTTGAAAGAGATTGGCATTGGTGGGACTCTGTCATGCACAAGAAAAGGACGTCGTTAGTGGTGGTCGTGTGAATGCTGCAACGGATTCCAAAGGATCCTTGCGAGATCGTCGTCCAAAGAAGGGGGAAAATAACGATTCAAGCAGAAATCCTAGAGATGAACATGAAGAATGAGGACTCACCTTCCACTGAGAAATGAGGAACCGCGCTCTCCTGTGAAAGCGTTTGGCATCAAGTTCAACAGAAGCCATGTGGATTAGCAAAGTGTGTGTTGAAAGCGAGAGAAGGAGACGCTTGAAAAAAGTCGCGGTTGCTGTATATAGCGCGAAATTTGGATGCGCGCAGCACCACCACCAGACCTTGAATGTCATCCATCCCCATTGAAACCTATGCAATCATGTCAAATAAACACCCATTCATGAATGCCTGGCACATCAATCAATCAATAAAGTAGTCCAATGACCCCACTCTTATATACGTATAAAACTTGAGAGGCTCTATACTTTTTCTTGACACGTATAACTTTTATCCATGATGGTTAAAAAGATTGATGCATGAAAACATTTATTACGGCAGGTATCAACCATGCTAGAAAAAGAAAAGAGGATGATTGTATATGTATGTATTCAAATGCTTGTGTATAGTGAATGTGAAAAGAAAATGTACAAATGATGCTGCTATAATCACTCGACCTTGTCACTCGTTGTTGACGTTGTTGTTGTTGTCATCGTTGTGGTGGTAGTGGTGGAGGTGTGCTGTTGTTGCTGTGATTCATAATCGATCAGCCCTTGCTGTTGCTCATACTCGATAAGGATAGCAGCGTCTTCTTTTTCTTCCTTGGCTAACTTTTCTAGTCGATCATTCTCCATCTGCTGCATCGCAAAATTCCGCAGCCCAGCAAGTGCATTGGTATAGTTTCCATACGTCTGACATAAAGGTCGCACCCATTTTGACAGTTGTGAGACATTGCGTGTATAAGTAAACCTTTGCTCGAGCAAAATGACAGCACCCCAATCCTAAAAACATGTAAATCATCCTCATCATACACATACACATTCATCCATGATCATACCTTTCGATGCCGAATACAGCGTCCCAGCGCCTGATTGATGGCTAAAACGAAAAACGGCTTGTTGGTATTAATCCCATAATGATGAACATGAAAGAGACTCACCTCGATAAGCTTGGGTGTTGTACCTGCAAATACAAGGGACCATGATGGATTAGTCACCTGAGCCCTAGCATCATCCCGTTATTGTATCAACTCACCATTCTGTGCCGTCAAGCACTTGGTCACCTTTCTTGTATCGTGCATTATTGTAATCCCGTTTAAGCTCTATTTGAAGATCCTTGCTGGAAAAATGTATGAGCATGTGGATGGAAACGACTAGCTATCCTTTTTTCTCACTTACAAGTTTGGAAAGGGAATGCCAAGTGTGACAACGGCACGGCAATTGTTGTCGGTAAAGTCGATGCCTTCGCTGACTTTTCCTCGATAAACCTAGGAGCCTACGTTAGCTTAATGACATTCTTGGCGCTTGCCTATCATCCAACTTACAGCAAACATGAGCGCACCATTCTTGCCTTCTTCCGGTAGTTCTCGTAAGCCTTCAACTTGGCTAATGCAACTGTAGTATTGGCTAAGCAGCATCTCAAATGCTTTCTTGTTCCCTCGTCCAGGAGGTTCTAAAATGAATCATGCCATTAGTGTCATTCGCCCGTCAATCACATCAAAACGAGCCGTACCACAAATGATATGTTTGCGTCTCTCCATGCGCTCGTAAATGCCAGTAATCTAATAGTAGAAGAGGATGTTTAGAAAGACCCAATTCCAAATTTGCGTGACCCCAACGACCTACCCTCCACCGATCGATAAGCTTATCCATGGTCTGATAAGAAGGAACGAAGCAAAGAACGCCGTATGGAATAGTCTCAGCAATCTCACATATCGCTATTCATCATTCTATTAGTATACAGTTGTAGACAAATGATATGTGTATACCTTGTCCCACTGAATCTTGATATGAAAATTGGGATACTTGATTCCATGTGCCATAGAGATTCACTTGGCCAGGTCTATATGAAATCAGCCATTGAATACATCCAAAATGGTACAAAGTCAAAACACAACATACCCAGTAGGAACAGAAGAAATCCATACTTGAGACTTGTCAATGACATGGTTGGCTTCAAGGCGGATAGGGCTACAAAGAAAAAGTGCGTAAATGGGTAATTCATGCGAATAAAGTTTTGTGACACCTACAACTCGGTTTGTAATTCGGAAGCGAACGTATTTAGCTATATCATTGTTATCCACATGGTTAGTATCACATGATCCATGACCAAGACAATACTCACAGGAGAGAGTGTGCCGCTTGTAAGAACGACAGAATGCACCTGTTCAGCGATTTCATGAAACGAGACGCCGGGATTCTGGCACCTAGTACGCCCATTATTAGCCCACACTCATACGCACGCCACATTCGTTGGATGCTTACCAAAATGCAAGTTTTGCCGTCCATGGAGCATCTAATTAAAGGCATTAGCAGATGATATTGCTTTTTGGGACATAGAGGTATATACAAACCTGTGCGAGGAGTAATAGGTGCATTGCGGCTAATCCGTTCAATGATTGCCATAGTGTAGTCGTTTCGAAAATCACGACCCTCTTTGTATATATAACCAAGAACCAAGAACAAGCCTAGCATCCCAAAGATGAATATGAATCCACCATTAAACCAAATGCTTGCTTACCTTCCAACACTCTTAGAGATTTCAACGTGAGGCATTTTTGGCTTTTCACCTCTTCTTCTTCTTTTTCATCTTCTTGCTGCTCGTCTTCTTCTGGTTCCTTTGCCCGCTCACTCTCATTCTTAAAGACCTCCTCCACATGTTCGTAAACGAGCGCAAAAGCTTCCTTGAGAACCATGTTGTGATGTGTTTCGCCCACTTTTCCTTTTTCCAAAGCCTGCAGCATCTTTTGACCCGACCAGCTACAAAAGAGAGCAAGCCGATGGTAAGATCTCTCGCGATAGAGAGAGGAGATGTGCTTGTAATACTTACACGTAAATGTGTTCCTCGTAATTGTCACGCTTTAAATTGTACTCCTCTGGTCTTTGAATAAAGTCTTCTAGGGTGCCTGCCATCTTGAAAATGAATCAGCGTGATATTCCTCAAAGCCATAACTTAACAACCTTACCACTGAAAGTGCCTCATAAGCTGCACAAAGCCCAACATTGGCCTTGACCTTGCGATCACGCAGCACCCATTTGAACTCCTTCATCAGAATCCTCAAGTCGGTGTCGGTTGCTTCAAAAGACGCTGCCGAGCGTGCCGCATCTTCAATGTTGTGTGCTATAGGATACATGTCAACATCCAAAGACAAAATCCCAAAACTGCTAATGATAGTCACCTTCATCAAGGATAACAATGCTTCCTTCCAAATTGATATTCATAGCTTTTCTGATAGCTGTCATAGGGCATGGGTCAATACACAAGAACAAAGCACAGCATTGTAGTTCTTACATGGCTCGAGGATATAGTTGTATGGGCAAAAGATAAGATCGGCAGATTCCGCCATTGTTCGTGAAGAAAAGTACGGGCATCCTATGGGGTTCATTGTTAGCACACTGTAGCCCTCCCATCTCACACACACAATGAAACCTTTACCTTCTTTTGCTCGACCCAGCTCAATCAAATCCTCGATATCCCAAATTTCCAGATCACCACCAGGGCGTACCTTGGGATGGCTGACAACCTTGTTCACGTTGTTTGCAAATCGACATGCATTGGCATCCAAAAGCAACCGGCTATGGAATAGTTGGTATGAGAGATATGCATTGACAATGAGCTGTTGTTGGCATTGCTTACCATTCCTCATTCTTGTCGTATGACTTGGCCACCGTCTTGTGAACTACAAAGATCCATTAGTACAGAATCCCCATGTATTTGGCTATCGGATACTTGCTGCAATATTGTTCACGGCTTCCAAGGATGGACATTTCTAATGTAAGTAGCACGATAGTATCAGCACCCGCTTAACGCAATGAGATGGCATTCTACTTACTTGGCCTATATCTTGTATTTCCTTTCAATTCACCCACAAGCTGTGCCAATTGTTTGTGACTAATACATAGATAATGAATAAACTTGATTGCACGTATCAAATGATCCATCCATACATACGTTCGACTTCCAACAAAGATCTTGGGGATGCGTTGCTTTGGCCTGGATTTATTGTGCTCTTCGACTCTTTTCAGGAATTCATGTAGCTCCTCTCCATCCTCGAGCTGAATAGGTTGTGATTCATCAGGTTCTTTTTTTGCTTGTTGCTGGTGTAGCTGTTGTTGTATCACCCGTGGTATCTTTACAGGTCGAAAATCATCATCTTGGTCATGATCGTCGGATGGTGAGGGTGATGAAGAAGGGGATGGCTGTTGTCGTTTCGTGCCTCCGGATGATTCATGATGATCCATGTCGGTATCCAATGATATTGTTGGTTGACTGATTTCCTCATCATCACTGATAACAATCGCTTCTTGTGCTGTTGATGAAGGTGGTGGAGGTGCTGATTGTATGGAAGCCAATGTGTCTTGAATCAATTTTGCATCTTCCAATCGTTGTTTCTCATCCTCGATCCTCAGCTTTTCTTTCTCGTATTCTCGCCATGCTATAAAGATAACATGTTGAGTACACAATCCATGCCAATGGGTGTGTTGTTGTTTACCCAATGCTGCGCATAAAATAGCCAATGATTTTCCCGAGCCTGTGACACACAACGTGGACGTCAAATGCATACATTAGATCTTGCATATATCTCTCTCGGGTACAACCCCCGTGCCACTCCAAACATCAATACCTGTTGGACTTTCCAGTAACGCATTCTGCTTCTTTTTGAGTGCTTGGATGATCTAAATCATGTGGATGTATGAGTTACACATAGATACGACGCGTTTTTTTTGCACGCGTAACACACGCGTATCCTTGGTTACGTTACCTTGACCATCATTTGCAGTTGCGCCGGGTCTGATATGAAAATGAACGCTTACTGTGAATAGGGCTGCTGCTGCTGTTGTCACGCACGCGCGAGTTTGCCAATGGAGCATTAACTTACAAGGCTGGAATGGGAATTCGACAGGGACACCACCCATTGGGAACGTCTTCATTGGTGTGTCGTGGCTACGTTTGGTAACCTTGGCTGGTCGTGCAGGAAGGAACGACAATGTAGATTGCAGTGGTTCGATCAAGTCGATATTGGAAATCATGTCGCTGTCCTCTTCATGTTCAAAGCCTGAAGACCCTGCTCGTCGTCGATTGCGATTCTGTGGCCTCCGATTGCTTTTTTTGCCGTTGCGTTGTGTCATTATAGGGTGGTGGAGTGTGTATACGGAAGTAGAAAGAGGGGTTGTAGAAAGCGTAAAGCGAAGAATGATCGGTTGTTGTGGTATCTCTCTCTCTCCCAACAGCGACAAATAAATGATCGAGTCGTTGACAAAGAGCAAGACACATTGTATTCTTGATAATTAAAGCAAAAGACAATGAAGCAAAATGAGGGAAATGTGGCCTGTCGATCCATCACAGGCTAATACAGTTTTACTGGAGACACACATATAATGCCAACAATGATGTCTGTGCATTCCTATTCTCTATTGGCATTCATGCCACGGATATCTTGCCATGTCAGGTTGAGTGATGTGAATGTTCAATTACATCATTGAGGACGTCCAAGGTAGGCAACATGTGGTTGCCTCGGCTAAAAGATCGTTGCCACAAGATCCATCACTTTATGACATCGTCGTCAATGAGCGTATCCATAGATATGGTGACAGCTTATGCAAATTGAAATTTGTTGGGGGAAAGAGATGATAGGGTACATTGTACATACATAGTAGAGGATTTGCCAGGTACAACATGATTGTCTTGGCTTCCTTTTATCCGGGGGAGGGATCAAAGGAGATGAATGATGATGGTATAAAGTGCCACGCACCTCATGGCAAATGTAGATTGATGAATGATAAATAACCACAACCATGGGTCTCTCATACATGCTGTGATGATGTCTGTGTGCCCAAACAAAGTATGCCGTGATGATCCCAGGAACAATCTTGTGTAATCCAAACCGGTTGACTTTATGCAAAAGAAAAAAAAAGCAGCTTAGCTTCTTCACGCCATGTGCTGGTTACGTCTCAAGTATTATCGTCTCGTTTCTTGAACATTGTCAATGACCGATGAGATGTGATGAAACATTATCAAATGGTTGTATAAATAGAGAGCTATGGATGGGGGTGGTTGTGCAAGTCGATTTAAGCTTCCGGACTAAAGATCCTGTCGACGAGGTGGTGGGTCGCATAGTATGATACGTATTGCTTCATATCTAACACCTTACGTGGAAAAAGAGACAAGGTGCCCCACGTATGCATGATGCAGTGATATGCCCGTTGATGTGCATGATGACTTGATTCTCCTTTGCATCACCTTTTTTCTTTCCCTCCGTACGTACACATCAAGCAAATGGTTGGCCTTGGAATGTGACACACACACACACACATGAGCTTATTATCTATCATATGGGTTATCGCTTCATGTCATAAAGATGCCTTGTTGTAGGTAGGTAGGAAGGGGAAAAGAAGAGTATGTATCATGCAAGTGGCGCCGAGACGACTCCTCGCCTATGGCCGATGATCTTGTTTTTGCATGGTTACAAGGTCACAATGACCATCGTTTTGCATGCATTTTTCCATCACGGACATGGTGCAACCATGCAGCTTTGTTTGCCTCGGCTGCATTCCCACACACGCGTGCACCTTCTTATATATGCACATGCATATACACCAAGATGTGTTGCGTGAGTGATGGGGTCACGTTCGTGTTTTTCTTTTACCCCACAACATAAATGCACATGCACCCGCTTGTATGTAGATTGCTGCAATAACAACTTTTTTCCCACTTAAAGTACCAAGTGATAGACACACACTCTCTTTACGGAGAGAGAGAGAGAGAGAGCAAAAGATAGGAAACCAGGGGTTAGGAACCACGTGGCTATTTGAAACATGGCAGCCAAATTGACAAGATTGGCTGTGATGGTGGGTGAATGATATTGTACTCTGTTCTATGCTGGTTCCTTAATCTGGGGCTTTATGCAATGCTTCACAAAAAGAGTATGGTTGGTATGAAGATACAGGGGGTCCCACCAAAGAATGGCCAAGTTAAATATATACATGAATGACTCTATGGCTACAAGATGTGTGTGTATGTGTATGCGTTTGTGGGGATCGGCCGATACCCTTGGTGTTTTGGAGTTGTTGGTTACGGTGCGACCTATTTTGTGAGACGTGTTACAAAGCCTAACCTTATTCTGCAAACAAAAGTGTAAACTTGCAATAATAAATGAAGGTGCATTTGGGATGAAAAGAGCACAAGGGTGGCGCATGTGGATGATAATAACGATGAATAAGGCAAAGTATAAAGAGTCAGGAGATTGTATAATGGATTTGAGTAAATGATGTGATATGTGTGCTATTCATCCGAGGCAACCAAAGAACGACGATTGGGTGGTTTGTGTGCGATTTCGGGTCCGGGCGCGCGCGCGTGCGTGCACCAATGCCCGCCAAGAACATGGCAAATGGCTCGCATGGGGGACCCAGAACAAGTAATTTCAAGTGGAGCACCACTGTCAAGGCGGGGGGTTAAAGGAATGAATGCCAAGGATACAAAAGCGTGTGTGTGTATGTGTAAAGATGAATTAGCTGTTACTATTGATGAAATATGGTTCAAACAATGGTAATAAAGCATTAACAAAGAACAAGAGCGGTCCCTGCTGCTGATACTTTTGGGTCATGCCACGTGGGAATGGTGTGTGTGTATGTGTGTGTGTGCGTCTAAGAGAGAGAATGTGTGTGTGTGTGTGTAAAAAGTAATAGGAAAAAGGCATGCATCACCCTTATTTTTCTGCAATCGCTTATCATAAGCTTACCATTTACTTTCTCTCTCTCTTTTTTTTTTCTTTTCTTACACTTAACTTGCACTTGTCTCTCTATTTTGTATCACCGTAGCTAACCTCACCTTACCCTTGCACAAAAAAAGAAACGCCCATCCTCTCTTGTCTCTTTTTGCTCTCTTGTCTCTTTTCCCCCCTTTCTCTCTTTTTTCTTTCTTTATTGCTACTGCATTTTAATATCGCAAGTCGATAACGACGTTATTGTTTTCCTCCTCATTCTCGAAGCTTATCGCTTGCTCTCTATTCTTGCACTCCAATCAGCAACCAACAGATCACACGAATCGAGTGTGTTGTGCGCGAGTGTCTTCGATTCAATCATTCGTTCTTCACCATGGACCCGCTACATTGCTCTGTTGTTGTATGTTATCAACCAGCACCCACACCGTACATCCTTGACACTATCGCACCCTACGAATACAATGATCAACAGCCATCGTATACGCCGTTGCTGCAATCCGTTTTCGGAAAAGGTTAGACACAATTCACGCCTCTACGCACATGGAGGTATCCACGTTGTTATTGTCTGCTGATACACACATACAAACACGCACATTCTCTAGTCTTTATACATTCAAATCCAACAGATGCCCTGGAACAAGTAAAACAGCATGAATCACCCACCATTTTATTGCTTGATCTCGATGCCACCACCATCATCAATGACGATAATGACGATGATACTGTATATACCCCTTCATGCTCTTCGTCATGCTCCACAGCCTCTTCTTCTTCAGCCGCTGTCAATGATACCCGTATCGCATGGATCAGAAAATCAAGTCGTGAATTGGATCAACATTCGATCGATGTCCCTATCATAGGTAAAGAGAGTGTGTGTGTGTGTGTGTGAACGATACGCGTCCATGTAATAACATGTCATTTAGCTTGTTCTACCAACGATGATACCGCATTCATGCTCGATTGTATCCATGCAGGTGCTGTGGATTATTTACTCAAACCGCTCCATATGGATGTCATCAAGACTATGTTCCTGGTATGTGTTTTATAGTTACCCCCTCCCCCAACATATTCTCTGTCACTGACACTCACACATATCCTCTTTTCTCTCTTTCTCTCTTTACGCAGAAACTGCACAGATCCCGACATGATTCAAAAATGCACCAAGGTACAACAACAACAGCACCTGCACCGCCCTTTTTATCCAACAAGACGACTACATCACCAACAACAACAACGGGTTGTCAGGATGGAAACAATGATGGCACCTCGACATGTTTATACCCTGACAATCATCCTTTGGATATCAATGACGATGGTCTTCAAGTGCGCATCAAGGAAATCTTTAACAAAGACGATCGGTAAGGGGCTCGGGCCAAGACAATGGGGGGGAGATTGTGTGTATGTGTAATTTGGGGGAGAGAAAAAGTCATCGTCATTATGAGAGAGAGTGGCAAAGGAACGAAAAAAAAATGAGATCATGGAACTCACGCCACTTTACAGGTTCACCCAATCTTTGATGGCTATCTATGCTAATCAACGCGTCCCACGCACAAGACATCATCGGGGATTGTCAAGGTAAATAGCGAGTGTTCTTTTTTTATTGCGCTTTTGGGGGAGGGGATCAAAATCAGTGTCAGTGTATTATGTATGTGGGTGGGTGTGGACGGGCCAACGGAAAACGCACACACCACTTTTTTTCTCTTGTCCTCATCCTCCTTTCTCCTACTCTCCCGCCTTGGGTTTCTTGTGTCTCCTTTTTTTGCCAATCCCCCATTTCGCTGATCTCTCTTTTATTCTTCTTTGTAGTGAACGAGCATCATTACTGAGACACAAGGTTTCCAGCTGGGATTTCAATCCTTTTGAGTTTGGGCGCGACGATCTTATCCATTGCTCCTATTTAATCTTTGAACAAGTGCTGGTGTCACCTGAGTTACCGTACTCTTCCATCACTAACGGTAAGCGGGAATACGAAAAGCTGGGAGGAGGAGAAATCTAATTGATCCTATGTATTCTTTAGACCAATTGTATGATTTCATTGTTGATCTCTCGGGTGCCTACCACAATGGCAATCCTTATCACAACTTTGCCCATGCTGTGGATGTGCTCCAATGTGTATATTATTTTCTTTGTTCTTTGGGTGTGGTATCCTTTGCCAACAGTAGTCACGTCAACATGATGGAACAAGATCCCTTGTTACCGTCGCCACAGCAACGTACGCGTATGCAACATTTATTACAGCCCAAACACGTCTTTGCTCTATTGACTGCAGCCCTGGGTCACGATGCTGCTCATCCTGGTGTCAACAATGTATTCTTGGTAAGGTGCACTGGATGTTTTGCGTATTCCCTATTTTGGTGATGCTCACATTATTTATGTTGTTAGGTAAACACATCCTCTCCATTGGCACTCCTCTTCAATGACCGATCGGTGCTCGAAAGTTTTCATTCTATGGCACTCTTTCAAATCATGAAGAAGCATGGATTTGATCGTTTGGGTGATGGTCCTGGTTCTACTGATTATCAAGGTAAAAATAAAGGGAGAGAGGAAAAGAAAAAACATGCAATCATGTTCCCATGTGATCTCTTTTGTTTACACACCACATGATGTTTTCTTTCTTTTAGAGTTTCGCAAGATTGTAGTGTCAAGCATTTTGGCAACCGACATGTCGTTGCACGGCGACTATGTGGAAAAGATCAAGACGCAGGCGTCACGTTTAGCCAATGTCAATGTGCATACGATGGATCCAGCTACACTTGAAAATGAACGACTTTTGATATGCAGTGCATTAATCAAATGTGCCGATATTAGCAATGTGGTATGTGTGTATATGAATGGAAGGATGCACCTCGCATGTAGTCTAATGTGATGCTTTCTCTTTTTAGACACGGCCGTTTTTACGAGCGGTCAAGTGGGCCGAATTGCTTGTGCAGGAATGTGTTCAACAAGGTGATCTGGAACGTGCTATGGGCATGCCGAGTGTACCGATGAACGACCGTGACAAGGTGATTCTCGAAGATTCACAAATTGGCTTTATTAAATTTGTGGCTCTGGAACTCTTTGACAGTGTTCGACAAGTCATGCCTGGTAAGTTGGGTGCATACATGAATCGAATAGCTGTATTAAGTGTGCGTGTCTTTAGAAATGTCATTTACGGTTGAATACATACGAGAGAATTTAAAGCGATGGGAGCATCGAAAACAGTGTACAGCAGAAGAGCAACAACGACAACCACCACCCACATCCACAACAACAACAACCACTTCAAGCATGATGACCAAAACCGATCATGTGATGGTGGGATGTAAACGACGAAGCAGCAGTTTGGATTACAAGGCAGTTGAAGTCCTTCGAAAACGATTATCACTGGAAAATGGACGACATGTGGATACCGTACGACGACGTGGAAGTGCCGGTTCGGTAACGGATCGTCGGTTTTACAAGCTACAACCTGCATATGCACGTCTTGACCACGAGGTAACAACACCTGAGACAGCAGCAGCAGCAGCATCCTCGCCTTCTTCAGAATGGTCACACGATGATCCCGTGCATTGTCAGTGCGCTATCCAGTAATGATCCTTCTCCACCCTCCACACCTCCTTTTCCATCTCATAATTAGCATTCACTCACTCACTCACAACAACAACAACTCATTATCATTTTTATCTTTGCATATGCATTCATCTCATATCATATCTCCTTGTACTTTTTTCACACACACACACACACTCACTCTCACCCTCACTCACATTCTGTTGTACAAATTGACAAAACTTGTTGTACAAGTGTAGTTCATTGTAGAAAAGAAAAAAAGGAAAAACAACTAGATCAATAGCCAAAGCACAAATATGGGATATAACAAAAAGTGAAAAGAAAGAGGAGGGGTTGAGAAGAAGGGGTGTCGCGGGGTGAGGAAAGAAGAGGACGCATACAACATAAGGCATACAAAGGAAGAAAAGGGAGGGGGATAGTCGCAAAACAAGTGAAAGAATAATCATAGTTATACACACATAGAATAAAGAACATGGTGGTATGTTGGGGACGATGATTTGACAAAGAAAAAAAGGGAAGCGCACAGAGCGAGAGAGAGAGAGAATGGATAAAAGAAAGCGGTGGGAGTATACTTCAACCGAAACGATAATAGTGATTAGTCTTGTAGACGATGGCACCATCCCCTCGGACCAGCAAGATGGGTAATTGGAAACCACCTTCAGGACCATGATCCAAATGCAAAGAGGTCACTAATTCATGTCTTGGTGGGAGGTGACACAAGCACAATTCACGGCCTCTGTATTCGAGATGAGGAGCCTTGACATCCGCAAACCATACTTGCATATCGCGTGTAAAGTTTTCTCCATGAAGGGTCATTGTCAAGTTGTTGCTGTTGTTGTTGTTATCTTGTTTCTTGTCGTCGCCATTGACCGTATAATCGTTGAGTGATGGAAACGGGATATGAGTGCTGGATGAAGGTGGCTGTGGTGGTGGAGGTGGTGATGGTGATGGTGTATTTTCTGATGCCATTGTTGATGACTCTGTTGAAGCAGCATGAGGTGACCAAAACTTGTAAGTAGCACAATCCGTGCCTACAATGGTCCATACAGCAGCATCCGACACATCTTCGCACCAAAAGGCACCCAAACTCATGCTGTTATTACTTGTGGATGAAGATGATCCTGTACTTCCAACACTGGCCACTGACATACGACGTCCACGTCTCGGCTCTTGTTGATGTCGTGCTCGGAAAAATGAATCGTCGCCGAGACTATTGACTCGACGTCGAAACATGCTCATTTCATCATTGCCATTGTTGTTGTTGCTGAGTGGATCGTTAAAGAATGCATGATCTGTTGACACGCGTCGTTTTCGAACCACCTTGCCTTCTTCTTGTGATGTAATATCATGCCATGGATGATAATAAGGTGATGATGATGAGGGGGAGGATGTATCAGTGGCACCCATAGCTGCTGCTGTTGCTGCCATAAATGAATTGGGTTGTTGCGTCGTTGGTATGGAAACGGGTTTGCGTGAATCAATGGTCTTGTGCATGCCAACCATGTCATTTAAACAAGCAAGGTACGTAATAGGGTGCGTTGATCGTGGCATCATCCATCCATTGGGCGAAGTTGGATCCCCCATACTATTCAGAGCGGCTTGTTGATGCTGATGAGATACTACTGCTTGTGAAGGATCTTGTACAATTTGTAAAGCAACCTTGTGTAACTGAGATACAGGATCACCCAATGCTTCATCACCATATTCACCGCCACCTGCAGCAGCACCACCGGCGGCATGACCCATACCATCAGGACCACAACGTGCTCCACCCAACACGGTTGATGCTTTGTCCACTTTTCGGATGATCATGACAGGACTTACAAGACCCGTCGTAAGGCATTGTAATACAATGTGCTGGTTGTAATGAATGGCCAATGGCTGATCGCCTGTGTTTCGCATGGCAATAGCAGGGGGTGGCGGATAGGCAATGTTGCTGTTATGCGTGATGGATGAAGCACCACCGCCAATGTAAGCTTCGGGTGATTCATTTTCTTGTTGCTGTATTTCACCAGGTGCTCGAGTCGTATCCACAATCCAAATCACAAAGGGATCCCAACTCGTTGTGCGCGCCACAAAACACGTGCCTTCCTTGTCACCACCACCGTTGCCACCCGTTTCATTGTATCCAGGTACTGTGAATGCTGCATTACCACATTGTACACCAAGGTACTTTGTTGACACGGTCTGCGAGCGTATACGGTTAAAGAGGGACACCGTGGTTCCATGGTGAATGCATACTTGAAACATCTTGGCTTCATCAGTCATCCATCATCCTATATCACTCACTCACACAAACATCCATTTCAACTTACGTTCCATATTCTTGACGCTTTGACGTTTCTTGCTAGGTTTGCTAATGACCTTAATCCCCTTGCTGGCCAATGTCCCCAATACATTTCCACCAGTTTGGATCCGTACAAGACATTCAACTCGCTTTCGTTTCTCGTCCGCATCATTAATGTAGAGATTCTTGGCGACACAACGTCCTGCAGCCACTGGTTCCATATCATGATTATGTTGCCAATCAACTCCGCTCGTTGTTGCTGTCATGCTGTTGCTACGGAAACGATTTGCTGCTGCTGCTGCTGCTGTAGCGGGATCAGAACGTGAATTGGGAGGTGATGTGGTGGTGGGCGATGTATTTGTTTTAGGATGATGATGTTGCTGCCCTGTTTGACCCAATGTTTTCCCTGTAGTCGAATACCATTCCACTTGACCGGTTTGACTTGTAGCTTCACCCGAAATACACACTGTTAACGATGGTGGCGAATGCTCCAAACGATCATGTTCATTGTATCCTTTGTTCCACCACGATGTGCCAACGAGAATCGCTGTAGGAGGAGGACATAGAAATCTATATAGCATTATTGTTAATGCATGATGAAACAAAAAGCATCCTATATAAGCGCGCATTACCTCTTTTCTGTTCCATAGCTCTTTTGAGCAACCTTGCTCGTCATGATGATGACCATCTTTTCACCAGCGGCGGCAGGATCAGGGGACTGCAAGTAACTATTGATGATGGGTCTCAATCGAGCCGCATTGGCATTGTTGTGTAACATGCGTGCTGATGCTGTTACAAGACCACCACTGCCACCAGTGCCTTTGAATTGCCTCGAGATGTCATAGGCTGATGATACAGTGCGTGAATAATCATCCTCTTCGGGAATGGTAGGTGGTGGCAATTGTTGAGTGTTGCTATTGGCACTATTGGGACGTGACCTCAGGGATAGATTGGAAAGACGACCATACATTGGTGATGGTGAAGAGAGAGAACGTGTAGGTGAAAGAGGTGGTGGTGGCGTTGATGTAGTGCTGGTACTTGAGCTGGCAAAGAAATGAAGCGAATCATTATGGCTGTTGGTCCGTGCTCGATCGGGCATCTTTTTAAAGAGGATTAGCTCCTTTCATACATATTACCACGTCATGCAATATTACCATTGTGTCGACTGAAAAGTTGGGAGTAGCAAACTCTGGAAATGTGTGATCATGTTGTGACCAATCTTGTTGCTGCTGCTGCTGGTGGTGATGATGATGCAATGCGAATCCTGCTGAATGTGGATGATGTGGATGATCTTGTTGTTGCATAAACTCATGTTGTTGTGGATGCGGGGATCGATCGTCATCTTGTTGAAGGGATTCAAGGAAACTTGGCGAGAACAAAGAAGGTGTTGTATTGCCAGGTGAATGACGCTGGGTCACTGATGATGCACCTTCTAAAACACCACCTGCTCGTCCTCCTTCACCACTACTATTACTCTGATTGTCACCTCCACCGACCCAAGACTGAATCAAGTGCTGCTGATTGCGTTCATTAAGAGTGGCCAAGTCGGTCAATCGCAATGGCTGATGGCGTAGAGAAGATGGACCACCTGATGACGACGTATTGTTGACGTCTCCTGGATCATGCTGCAGTGCTGGCAACTCAAACAAGGAAGCATGTTGATCGCTGTTACTGGTACGAAAATCATTGCTGGAAGGAAGGAACTCGAAAGAAAGAGGTGATCCTAAATATCATGCAATGTCACATCTCCTGCATACACGCTCATATTCCCAACATTTTTATAGGACTTACCTTGATGATGGTGCTCATCAACTATGAGTGGTGTATCATGAGGATGATCATCGTGTAATAGTGACGAATGCTTGTATTGCTGCGTGTTGCTGCTGCTGCTACTCCATGAAGAAATAGGTGGATATTCAAACGACGTTGTTGGATTATTACCATCGACTGACGTTGTTGTTGTTGTTGTTGTAGGCCACGAATCGCTTGTTGTAAATGATCCATTCCCTGGGTATTGTAAATCCTGCTTGCGTTTTCGACCACTGCCCAGCATAGGCGATGGGATATTGCAGCTGCTGCTATTAATCATGCTACTTGATGGATCCGCGCCAGTGTCGTCTTCCGCTTTGATTGAGTGCTCTGTCATATCGTTCCAACAATAGCAACACCCCTCACAAGCGTATGTATATATATATAAGGGAGTAGAATGCGGTAGAGACTATATGTGTTTGCTGAACCCGATATCAAAAGAGATAAAGTGTATGTGTTTTTTTGTGTGTGCTTAAAATGAAAAGAGAGAGTGAGGGAGAGAAAGAGAAAAGAACAGGCAAAGATTACAAAAAGAGTGCGGGGTAAATGCTTTTGGAAGAGAAGAGAGTGAGTGACCACTGCCCCGCTTTTTCAAACCAACTTTATCTGGTCGCTCTGTGTTGCGTCAAGCCGCGTTCAGTATGGGTATGTTCTATTGCTTTTCTCCTTGTTTACCTTTTATGCATCAAAAGAACAACACAAGCAGTTGTATGTGTGTTGGAGCAATCAACAACTTGTTGAGAAGGGAATTCTGTCAGCAACAAGGATCGTGCGTGCGTGAACAAGTTGGGATTTTCCCGCGTCAACCAAGAATATAGGCTCGGAAACCTCTCGCATTGGTGGTGGTATGTAGGGTGATAGCCGTATCTTATGGAACGGGATCATGCCCGACAACCGTGAGAGTTAAACCTCATCGACATTTGACAAAGCACTTTCCGATCACTGTGCCTTGTGAGAAATTAACAACCCATACTTCCCCCCGCACACCCTTCACCCAATATCCTATTGCCACATCCATGAATACTACTTTAGTGAGAGTGGCTGAAATGCTATGTATGTAAAAGAAGCACAGAATCCATTTAAGGGGGCAGGTTAAAAACGTTGCACAACCATCTACATATGTGGGCGTTGTGTACACACACACGACACACCAATACACACGCACACATACACACGCATTCTCTTCTCTCTTATCCAAAAGAAAACAAACAATTGAAAGACATCATCATCACCATCATCATGGTATGTTTACTCTTGCACACCACCTGTTTATTCTGTCGTGAGAGATGTAAACATGGGTTACCTCTTTCTATGGCCTTTACCGCTGCTGCTGCTAGATCACAAGGACAAAATCATACATTTGTTACCCGTTTGCCCGCCAAAAAACAAAAAAGCATGTACGTTATTCCTTCCCCTATTCTCACACCATGTCAAATAAACCCATGGCACGAGACTTCAACTATTCAAAATGCCTTGATTCTATATGTATGTGTGGAGAAAGAGAACTTGATTTGACCGAGCTTGTGCGACACATATACGTCAATAGGCCTAAAAAGCCAATCATCACCTGGTGTATCACCTGTTCCCTTCTCCTCCCTCAGAACTCTTATTTTGGCTCACGTCGCACGGGCCAATGATTGTATATGTATGCGTGTGTGTGTGTGTGTGTCATGTAAACAAGCATCCACCAGATGTCTTTTTCCAAACGACACGCACCTTGTATGAGCTATAGTGTATACGCATTGCTGTATACGTCCAAATCGAATTCGTTGCTTCTTGTAAATCCGATGACGGGGGATAAAAGGGATGGCGGATGAGTCTGCTGCTGCACATCGATGCACTGACGTTCACACGATGAGATGGGTACACAAAATTCAAAATCGACATGATGCCCCGCGCACATCCATATATGATGAGGATGGTGAAAAAGGGGTTAAACATGCTATAAACGGGAAGAAGAATTACATGACACCATCCCACTGGTCCCCACTATTTTAGAGCGCGCCAAAGTGTGTATCATTTTATGCGATGGCTTTTTTTTCCGATATTACTATTACATGCGAAATCGAAAAGGACCTTATAGTTCAAGCTAAACATGCATCCAAGTGTATACTATTACAGCATGCCATATCCATACGATCACGCCGTTTGTCTCACCCACGCTTACACACACATATACACACATACGCATCATGCGCGCACATCTGTTACTTAAGCAAGGTCACCTGCCCTGAGATACCATATCGGACCCCTTCCACGGCATTCATCACCAACGAAGCAGCGCGCTCATTTCATGTCATCAACCCGGGAAATCGGGCTTGGGAACTTTAGCCCATCTCCATGATATTCTCCCACGTTGTCAATACCTCGATTACACACATTACTCCGCAATGCAGTATTCTTTTCTCGCCGCATACATACATCCATCTGCTGACTGGTCGATCATTTTCAAGCAGTGCAATGGGTATACCGCCGAATGTATTACCATACGAGGGCGTTTGCACGTACATGAAGGCCCATCATTCATAAATTAAAGCGCCTTACTATAATAAACAATACTCATCATTCGCTCACATGCCATCATACGTCGATATGAGTGTGGTAGTCATTACACCTATCCTTATTGACCAGTGTACTACATCATGCAGAATTGATTGATCATTACCTATTGTTCAGTGACAGGTGTGGACGCTAAACCCCTCTCCAGCATTTTCTTTTGTAACATGGCAACATGTTTTTTAGCTTAGCCATTTTAAATGAGTGGTATATTGTTGGTTGATTCTTCCAATGGGATCTTCTACACCATTTATCGATCTACGGGTATTGCAACAATGAAATTGGTGGGCACGTTGATAAGCGTGGTCAAAGTAGATGAGTCGATCCTTTTCAACTCCGCTAGTATGCTCACCTACAGCGCTTGTTGTGGTATAGCGACACGAAAACTGCATACATCTGGTGATGCGAGTACCCTTGTGATGTAAATATCAATACGAAGTGGGTCGTTTGATAATAAAGGTTTCCAACTTCTTGTTCTTCAATAGCAAAAAGAAAAACAACGGGGAAAGAGGCTAACGGGATGTAGGGGTACGTCTGCAGTAAGAATACGTGCATACTTCAAATCATGTTCTATGTAGCTATCCATCCACCTATACCCAGTGCATAGCCTTTTGAGGACTGATGTACGTGACAATAAGATGATGTGCATCATTTTGCACAACGTTGCTATTTCCTTATCCAATGGCAGGCTCTTCTTGCATGATTCATACTCCATGTAAAGCATCATCCATAGTATTGATGTATGTAGTTTGCCTCCAGCGCTATGATCCAATACAATCTTAGATGTGGTATGCTGAGGAATGAAACAAGTGTGGATGTTAGCTCCTGCACTAGCTTCTTCCAGAAAAGTTTAGCTCGCTGGGCTGTAGGTAGTAGCGTGAAGAAGTCTTTTATTTCATGATCAATACACATAAAGAAAATGAACAATGTATAGTACTTGTGAATGAGAAGTTTATAAAAACGGAGGTGATTGTATATGATGCATAGGTTGACTTTGGGTATCATGGAAACAAGAGATGGGTGTTGATGGCACACTGGCTTTCAAAAGACAACCCAGCAGAAGCACGAGCAGCAAGTCAAAAAGACAGCGATAAGTTGTGTGATACACACTTGCAGCGACATCTTTTTTCTCTCTCTCTTTTCCCCCCTTTTACTTTCCTTACAAGTTGTTGCGCCCTCCACGATCTGTCATGGCAGCAGTGCTTCGATTCAACATGCGGTGGATCCTGGCATTGGTTGTTGCCTGCCTTTTGCTTTCCAGTATGATATTTGTACGATTGCGACCAGCGCCGCCAACGCCTCCGCTTCCTGTACGAGATGTCCCTTCATATTGGCCACCACCTGTAGAGAATGCCGTGTGTCGACCCAAAATCTACGTGTATGAAGCGCCGTCTACTTTCCAAGTGCCCAAATCAGTGCAACAGGGACGCTGCCACGAGTCCAACTACAATTCAGAAATCATATTGCACGATCAGCTCACTGATCCCAACAGTGTGTTCCATCAGCTTTATGTAACCAAGAATCCAGAGGAAGCCGATTTCTTCTTTATACCCTTCTTTGGTGCATGCTACTTGTATCATTGCTGGTCTCAAACCAATTGGCGATGGGATGAACGTTGCGAGGTTGACAGCCGATACGTTGATCCAATGATGGATATGGTCATCAATCAATATCCTTATTGGAACGCTACAGGTGGTCGTACACACATCATGACCATGCCCATGGATCAAACCTTCACCTACTATCAATCAAACGAGCGATTTCAGCCTGCCATCTTCCTCAAGACCGTGGGTGATAAACGATCAAAGTGGATGTATCGACACAGGTACCATCATGACATTGTCATCCCTTCTGCTACTCGTATCGTCCATCATCTCGGCATCGATCCACTCAGGTATCTCAATGATGAAGGTCAACCCAAGGTCGGCAAACGTGATATCTTTGTTCTCTTCCATGGATGCTGTGACAGCGTACAAGTCGATGATGAATACTCAAATGGTATCCGCTCACTCTTTTTCAACTACTTTTCACATTACCCTGGATACGAGATTGGTCAAGGCCTCGCAGATGTTGAATACGCTGAAAAGTTATCGCGTGCAAAGTATGGTTTGGCTCCCATGGGATGGACATTGGATACTACTCGGATATGGGAATTCATGGCCTATGGCGTTGTACCAGTTGTCATTGCTGATGGTATCATTGAGCCATTCGAGTTTGACGTTGATTGGGATTCTTTCATTGTACGTGTAAGGCGCGACGAGGTACATCGACTGGATGAGATTTTACGCGGCATTGATGATGCGACATACGAGTACAAGCGACGAAGACTGTGGGAACATGGACGGCGAGTAGGTCTCGAGAAAGATGCATGGCACTATATCGTACGAGAACTATGTCGCATGGAGCACATTGATAAGCCAGAGAATTTAGGTTTAGGATATTGAAAAAAAGTGTAATAGTAATACAAGCATTTCTTTGACAGGGTCATCAACAAACATTTGGATTATATATCAATGATGATAGGAGGGAGGAAGAGAGAGAGAGAGAGAGAGAGAGAGGGAGGTATAATGGGACAACGTGAGCAATTAGAAAAGTGACGTATGGATTGACGCTGAGTATGCTTGTCATTATCAAGGGGTCACTAAGTTCTTGGGACAAAGCGTCATGACGACATGTAGGAAACTCGTATGCCGCTCCGTATTTGACAGAGCGAATGACATTATGTACATGATAGTGTAAAGCACTCACTCACCTCGATTCATGGTTGCTATCCTTGAATTTAGCACGCATTATAATGCATAGCGATGCCTGCCGATCAATAAACCGAGATACTCAGCATGGTACCAAGCCTTGAAACCTTGAAGTTGTAATACAGACCACCTTAATGCTTATAGCTAAGAATTGCTAATTTCAAACACTGTATGATAGTGTCATGATTGAAAGTGTACTTGCGCGTGTATGCCTTTGTGTCACTGTATCGTCATACAACGATGAAGTGTGGCGCTTGCATCAATATCGAGCTGTAAAAGGTGGGGAAACAAAGCAAGGCGGTTTATCTATCGAAGCCATCTTATAGCAGGAAATTGCAACGTCTATAGTGGAACAGCCAAAGACTCTGCAAGTCATGCACAACAATGGTGCACCTATCCTGCTCATAGTTTAACAAAAGGGCTAGCAAGTTGTTGTATACGTACATTTGGTCCCGCGATATCCATCAAATGGGTACATATGGAATTGACTCGGCATAAAGCCACTGCTACACATTGCTTGCATCATTGCCTCAGTTATCATTGTTCACCGATCACAATGGTATTTAAGCGATTTACATTTAATGATTGATACGAGTTTTCATTGTCATCAACAAAGAATCAAAAAATGCGATATCCATCTTTCGTCTTTGTCACCGTCGTTCTTGCTTTTGGTAAGCACATTATCTATTCTATCTACATTATGACATTGGTGTATACACCACGTGTTAACCTCTATGGCTGTGCCCCGTACATTAGTAAATGTTGCACTGAATGCCAACGCCCAGCAGTATAGGGATTGTGCTTCAGGCCTCTCAAACATTAATAGCTACGTGAGTAGTGTGGAATCCCGAGTTAATGGTTGGCAGCCTTCTGACGGCTATGGTGCTGCCCTTAAAGTCCACACAACGGAGCAAAAGCTCGAAGATCTTATCGTCGAAACAACGAGTACATGTGACCTTGGAGGGCAAACATCGTCAAGCCATGCAGACACCATATTGGGTGAAATGGATTCCCTTGTTCCCAACATTGAGAATGCGCTTAGGGCAGTGGTTCAAAAGAAACCTGCCTTTGACTCTGTGCCGTTGGTTACTCGTTTAGTGACCGCTGATGTACAGAGCCTATTTGTCAAGACTTATTCGTTGGAAAACAAGTTGCTCGCTGCCATGCCTGATTCAAGAAAACAAGAGGCCACCGAGTATGTCAACCGCATTAACTACGCCTTTTCGGCAGCATACCACGCTTATGGTCTTTACTAGCAACAATGATATTGGATAGGGGTTCTCCTCCCGTATAGTAATAAAATAACTATCTTACAAGATCACAAAAGAGAATCGTGTGCTACGACGTTGTTGAAAAGATTTTATCACAAAGCAAAGGGAAATGGGTTATATTATCGACTACAGCCATCAAGACACAATGAATCAATCAGACCCCTTTCATCCCCTTCCTTTATCATAGCAATCACAAGTGGATATACTGCATTTGTCATAGCATCCATCTTTCTATAATACAATGCATTAAATGCCTTCATACGATGAGATCCAACTCAAAAAGGATGGGCTCATGCTATAGAACCCTAGAAATGGATGGCCAACGCTATGTCGTAGTCGCTAAAGTAGCCCTTTACTGTAATCCAACGTCATTCACAAGCGATAGATTCATGAGAAGTGTAATGAATGAATTTAGTGGGAGAGATACATCGATTAGGAAATCTTCTATCCTTTGGGCGTGCATTGTGCTAAGATGGATAAGAAGCGGCACTTGATGCGTGATGGTGAATTACATGCATGTGCAGTTGGGTGATGATGGTTGTACTTGGTTGACATGTTGCACAAAGGATGCTAATTGTAGCTGCCATGGAATAGCGTGTAAGATATGCTCCAATCGTTCAGGATCACAACATCAAGCATTATGGTCAAGTTGACAATGGATGCATAAGAACAAGGCTCTTTTCGCATGCGTTGTATATATCCAATTCCTTCCATCCCACATACCAAACCCGATATCCATATCCATATCCAGAAGAAGCCGTATTGAAGCAAGTTGCTACACGTACATAAAGCTGCTTCTATACAATGGCTATCTAATATCCACGTAAAAAAGGCTGTGGGACAAGTTGCTGCAAGTAAAAAACGCTGTTTGAGACAATGAAGTAAAGGTATTGCTAATAACAACTGCTGGAATGAATGCTGTTACTTTGATTGTGGTAGAGGAGTGTACAAGAGCGTGTGTTGTGTCAAGAGACTCGTGTGTTGTAGTGTGCTGTTGGAGAACGACGCATGTCTTGGGTGGATGAAGAGATGATAGTAGTGATTATATGACATGGCTGTTGTGTAATGGATAAAGCTGATCAACATGCTGCTGCAATATTACGCAAGAAAGACATCCCCTGGAAGTAGTTGCTCGTTGTCACCAAGCTTGAAAAAGAACCCGAGGCGCTAGTTTCTTTGCATGTTCGCGGCACAACGCGTAAAGAATGAGTAGGGCAAGGTGCCATGTACGTGCTGTCATCGTTTGAGAATAAACCGTAGCGAAGAAGTTGCTGTGGATGTCATTGTCCAGTGGAATGAAATGCAGATGAAGAGAAGAAGAGTAGACGTGAAAGGGATACCCAAATTTTGCTCTGCCCAACTTGCCTTTTTCACCGCCTGATGGAGAACTCACGTGATAAATGGTATGATCAAAAGCAACCTTCAACGTTGATTGATTGCAAAGAAAGCCTTGTCCATGGTATTGTCTTGACATATGCTGTAGATTATCCGTCATCTTCCCCACATCAAAGTATAGCTATTGGAGTACTGTTAGTGAAGCTCATGAATGCGTAATAAGTATATAAATGACAAGGTGGCAAATTAGCTTCCATGGAAACCCATGTACTGACAAGGATGGCCACGCGAAGGCTTTGCCGTCACCCTCTCCCCTACGGTGCACCAAGCCGGATAACGGGGGCTGCCATTGTAAACAACAGCATCTTCTATAGGTGCTGCTCGAGCCAACATGTTCGGTCTGATAAAAGGATAGCATCCCACGCCCACAGAGGCCGACCCATAAGAGCGAAAAGCAATACATGATCCCATATCTACCACAAGGACACTGAGTAACAGTCTAACTTCCAACGGCTAAGGCAGTAATCCTCAAATGCAATTGATAGGGCCATGATAGGGCTGACCACACTGTCGCAAATGAATCATAGCTGCCAACGATGCTTTACACAAAAGAGTAAGGCACCATCCCGTTCTACCCATAGCAAATAAACATCCGCCATATCAGTAGTAGCTGCCATCAAGCGACCTTCTTGGGTAGGCGTCATGAGAGACACATCATGCACTGCAACAAATAAATCCGGTCTTGATGAAATAGCACACACGAGAATATTCACTTGTAAGAGAACGTCCAAGGTATCCATACAAGTACTTGAGGAATGAGATCCGCCATGGCACCGATAAAAACATTGCTCTGAGGATCCACCGATAAAGAGACGACTTGCAGATAGCTGATTTCCAAAACCATGGAAACGGTATCCTTGACAACCACAACTATAAGATAGAGATCGCTTGCTTGCTTCTGAGACACCCACCCAAATTCAAATGTTGATCTTCGTCTTCCAATTCAATAGGATTCGCCATTGACAGCTGTAAGGAGAGACTTTGATGGCACCAAAGAGCATGCGAAATTATAGCTTGATGGAATGATGGGCCTATAAAACTGCATATCACTAATTTATCTTTGAGGTAATGGTAACAATACTTAGCCAGTGTCATATGAGAATCCACGATGTTTGATGCCACCCAGTAATCAGAACACATTTCCTTGCTGTAGAGATGTCGACACAGTGACCAACCCTGATAGCCGTTTCTTCAAGTGATACTTGATGATGAATGTCATGAGAGATGGATACACCTTGACAGCACCAAAAGGACACGTAACATTGTTGTTTGTTGCTGATGTGATACATCCATAAGACACGTGCGGTGAAGAGCGCTCTTGAAATCAATTGGCCAAGAACGAGAACACCAGAGGATCAAATAAATGATGCTGACACTAAAGATGTGGGCTCTGTTGCTCATTGCTGCTTCTTGCTTGTAGCTGATATGATCCACCGATAACAGGCATGCCTAGCAGGATATCCATTGAAGGGTTGTCAACAACTAGGACCACAATAAGACGAGATAAAACTTGGCGACACCAAAAGGTATCGAACTTGTTGCCTTGCCGCTGCAGACGCTTATAAAAGGAAGTTTCCACTAGGTGGTACAGTAACGACAACCATCGAACGATGTAATAAGGCAAGCTGACACTGAAGGATGCTGTCGACGTTGCTCTTTGATCTGCATCCATGAATATTCCAAAGGACCAAAATACAAGCAGCTTACTGAATATCCCACATACTATAATAATAGAAGAGGGGGTTGGTTGGGATTGGAGCCAAAAAACGGATCATCCACTACTTACCAATGAAAGCCATATGAATAAAACCCTGTGGACATCCAATGACAGCTGCATCCATCAAGAATGCAAAGGGAACACGACAAGTAGTTCGCTGAATACCCCACATGAATTAGGGTGTTAGTAGGCATTGAGAGAAAGAATGGGTCATTATTTACCAATGACAGCTGCATCCATAGAAATCCCAATGCACCAGAAGACAAGTAGCTTGCTGAATAGCCCACATACTACAATAAAAGAGGAGGTTAGCAGGCGTTGAAGAAGAGAAGGGATCACTATTTACCAATGATAGCCATACGCATGAAAAAATGTCGACATCCAATGACAGCTTGATCCACAGCAATCCCAATGCACCAGAAGACATGCAGCTTACTGAATATCCCACATACTATAATAATAGAAGAAGGGGTTGGTTGGGATTGGAGCCAAAACACGGATCATCCACTATTTACCAATGATAGCCATACGCACGAAAACATGTCGACATTCAATGACAGCTTTATCCATGAAAATCCCAAAGAACCGGAAGACAAGTAGCTTGCTGAATCTACCAGATACTAGAATAAAAGAAAGAGGTTGGCAGGCGTTGTAGAAACGAATCGATCACTATTTACCAGTGATACCCATGTATGCACGAAAACATGTCGACATCCAATGATAGCTGCGTCCATGAAAATCCCAAAGAACCAGAAGACAAGTAGCTTGCTGAATAGACCACATACTACAATAAACGAAAGAGGTTGGCAGACGTTGTAGAAACCAATGGATCACTATTTACCAATGATAACCATATGCACGAAATCTTGCTGATATCCAAATCAAGCCGATTCTTTGCAATCGTCCGCTTGTTGATAAGGCCCGCTACGGTGGCACTCGGCTCGAAAGCGATGGAACGATACTTTATGGACGTATGCAGTGAGAAGATTGAGTAATATTGATACCACCAAAGGAGCATACTTACATGATGCCGAAGAGCCCTTACAAAGAGAGACAACG
>NW_026695437.1:43514-61706 GCF_029851405.1 Lichtheimia ornata | reverse complement strand
ATCTTGTCCCTTTGTTCTTATTATCACTTTTGCCTCTATACATTTCACTTCGCGTACTAGTCCTCCCTTTTCTGTTGGCTCTCATGTTTTCATCCAACCTTCCTCCATTTTGGGCAACGCCAAACACAACAAGTATCGCCGTCCTTACTCCAACGACCCTTATGTCATTACTCGTCAAGTCGGCTCTGATCGCTATGACTTACAACATCTCAAGTCCAAGAAGACTCTCACCAACATCCATGCTTTTCGCCTCAAGCTTATTCCGTCAGACGACATGTCTTCCTCTTAGCCCCCTGGATGTTGTGATTGTTGGTTTCTCCGCTTGCCTATGTCAATGATTCTCCATGTCAATGTCTTCCCTTGTTTATTTGCCTTTTGGTTTCTCCTTCAATCGCAGTATCATTATATAAGTCATCATTCGTAGTACAATAAAGAAGTATCATATTATCTCGCTGTATAAGCATTATCTCTCCTTCATCATCTTCCTCTTATCTTGACCATTGAATTCCTTCCATTCTTGGTTAAGCTTCCTTACAGGTCAGCCTCTTTATTACATAGTCTCCTCTTCTTATATAAGTGATATTACAGGCATAATCGATACATCACCCTCGTCACACTTTTTTTCACCAAGGTATTCCCCGAAATACAACCATCTTTTCACCATAATCATCCATTGGATAATTGGTATATCAACGTGCATAACCATTACATCCCCAGGACATTACATAGCGAGTGTGGGTTATACATTGGTGACGATGTGTATCCATCCAGCATAACCATGCCAACAGTCAATCACCATAGCCTCATGTCACCATTAGGACCATGCAATGGGGAAGCACACTGAGAGTCGATTCAATCGGAGTTGACAAGTGCCGGCTAATCTATTGGGTTATGCAGCAGGTGCCAGTGCTGACGCTGCCACACCTATACAGGGATCGCTCACACTCCTCCGGCATCCGAGCGCACATACGACTAAGGTATTGAATCGCAAAATATTGCGATTGGGAAGGTTAGATACCCATGTTGCATATACAAAATCTTGAGAATTCCACTGTTTCTGTCACTGGCGGAGTTTGTTAAAACACAGCTACTTGCTTGATTCATGCATCCAACAGCTTCAGTGAAGGATTGCAACGACAATGAGCATAAGAAAAGTACTGTATTAGTGCTGTAAATGTCTCCAGCTTTTTTTTCTAGTTTGAATCGTAAGGGTAATCTTTGGTGAATTAATGGTGAGTGTTGGCTATTAGCATGATGGGGGCTTTTTAGTGATCAATAACGAGATTGGTGTGGTGTTCAAGTAATAAAAAAGCAATGGCATACACTGATAGCGTTAAAAGATTATGCGTCTTGTTATTATAGCAAGGGTACAGAGTATATGGGTAAGTGCGAGCAAGTTTACAATGTTCATATATAAGCTAAGACATGTACGGGGTCATTCATATTGAATCGTCAGATTCTTGCTATTGTGGGCACAAGGATAGAAAATGAGAAAAATACAATAAGACAATAAAACAAGAAGTATCTTGGAACTGATGTTTATTCACCTAACCATTATCTCTACTTAAATACTTTTCATCGTGCCCATGTCAGTGTCAATTATTCATGCGTTTCATTCATGCGAGTGTTAATCATGATATGGGTATCTTTAAGAAGCGGGGTATGGAATAGGATAAGCGACCGATAACAAGGATCGAAACCCAAGTCGTAAGATCAACCCCTAGTTATTCACGTTTACCACAGCTATAGCGAAATAAAACGATCAGCTCCATATAAAATAAAACTATACGAGAATAATGACTCACTTGGTGTTCATACGTCTAACCAGTGTTGCTGTGATGGTTGGATGTGCGCGTGGAAGATCGCTAGAGATGACAGCTAAGTAAACCAGTAACATACGTTAATAATTCGTCCTCGTAGTATACCTGTTTAGTACGACGATCGTTTTGGTTGTTGACATCACGTCGTTTCTGTGGCAAGCTATTGGATCTTGTGTGTCGCGGTGTAGGTTCAACATTCTCATCTCGTTCTCGAAGAGGGGTAATCTCCCCCGCCTCTTGAGCCGAGTCGTCTTCGTTTGTAATCGTTTGGCTCTGTCGTTGGTGCTGTTGTTGGCTCTGAGTGCGATTACGATGACCGATTTTGCTGTGCCAATGATTGGAGATCACGTATTGCATTACCCAATCTGCCGTAGCTCGATTGACAGGGATTCCAGCCGTAACAATGCCCTCGGCGGCCAAACCTCTGAGTTCACGACGACGCTTTTGATCAAGCTTTCCCCATGATGGAATCTCATCGGTTCCGGTTTCTTGTCGCATGTGGTGAATAATAGCATCAGTTGCATATCTCACGATCCTTTCCATTTCCTGCTTCAACGCGTTGACCACTTGATCGTTGCTTTCTTGGCCTGTTGTTTGATGGTCCTTAATGAAGTTCACGATATCGCCGATCTTCAATGAGCGGGCATTTCCATCAAGGTTGGATGGCAAAGGTATGTTGCTTTCATTGTTGTTTGTGGCTGTACGTACGGGCGTGTTCATACATTCATTGATCTCGTTGACAGCTCTCAACAATTCGGCGATTTGCTGTCTGTTGAATTGGCATCCAATACACGTTGAAGCTTATTGTCGACGCGTTCTTGAAACTCGTGAGTTTGCTGTGTAAGCTCAACGATTGCCGATTGTAGTTCTTCAAATCTCTCTTCCGCAGTCGCGCTTTGCCGGTGCAATTCCTCGACGACATCCTGGTATTTTGGTGGCATTTTAGCTTTGTCAATAAGGGTTAGCTCAAGTTGAAAAGGAAGTATGTAACAACTTACTGAAACTTCACAACGCGAAAGAGGTAGAAGGTTCAACCAGAAATCATGCACGGCGGTGTTATCTCCTCCCGCTTGTTCTATTTTAGCTCGCATCTCTTTCTCTCGTTTCACTCTCTACTGCAACATGTCACGGTGTCGACACTGCAATCGTATCGCTGCGGCATCCCAATGGAAGATCCACGAGCGTCAATGTTATGCTGAATGGGCTAGTCAACGCTTAATGGAAATGGAGGAAGAATCCCTTACCAGTCAAGGAAGAACAGGTAATAAGAGTGTGGTTGTCTAATGGGAGCATACGGTCTGTGACATAACCTAACAATGATATGGGTGCAGAGGAAACCATTCCTGAAGTGTCTATCAGCGGCAGAAGCAGTATTGACAATTAAGATAACAACAGCGACGATGCCAACATCGAGGAGGATGGTAGCAACGAGGATGACAGCATCGAGAACGATTCCAACGAGGATGACAATTACGAGGAGGATGAACACAGCGAAGACGAGCACAATGAGTATGGAAGCAGTGAATCCAATAGCTTGGATACTGATGTCTCAATCAGGTACTTTTATCTCCTTCTCTTTCCACACAATGTCAAAGCAAATACTCATGTTCATTGTCTTCAATAATGGAGATGTCGCAATGGATCCCATTCGTGGTCAACCAATCGTGGTCAACCTTGAGAGTCCTGAGAGCCCGGATTTCATAACACGCAAAAGTATGGAGTTTTACCCTCTTGTTAAAGAGCTGGGTGTTTCTCGAAATGGCATTGATTCTATTATCAAATGGGTGAATACATACGTCAAAGAACCAGGATTTGGTAAGTAATTACGAGCACGTTATATGTGAACAGCTAATAAATGACATGTTTGTATGTATCAGATGCACATGCCAACCTCATGTCGTACCACCTATCCAAAAAGAACATGAACAAGATTTGTCCAGTTCAGCCTAAGGAGTATTCAATATGCCCAAATGGTTGCTGTATTGAGGCGTCAGAGCAATGTGGAGGGCGACTCAACTGTACCAAGCCTAGCGACGACCACGACAACACAACAAGTGTCAGCAGGAAGATGTCGGTTCTCCCGTTGTCTCAACATGTTGGAAGTTACTTCCTAACGCAGCATACCAGAGAATTGATCCAGCACCGGACGATGCGAGACCACAACGAAGGCATTTATACGGATGTGTTCGATGGAAGAGCTTATTTGGATAATGTCTAGCATTTCACCGGCGATGACGACATTGCTATCGCATTGTATACCGATTCGTTCCAACCTTACAAGAATCGTTCATATGCCCTTACATTGGTTATGGGATTGGTGCTAAATCTGCCACCTGAAGAGAGGTAGGATACATTTGGTATTGTGATAACATTAGATCTCACATTTTTTTCCCTTCAGGTACAAGAAGGAGAATATTTTACTACTCGCAATCATCCCAGGCCCAAAGAAGCCAAAGTTCATTTACACTGCGCTGGATCCATTAATCAAGGAACTCGAGATCTTGGGAAAAGAAGGATTGGTCGTCAACGTTGGTGAAAACCGTTATACTCTCAAAGTGCACGTGCTCTTTACCGGTGGTGACATACCAGCACTTGGAGACTTGGTAGGAACGAGCCACACTTCATATTACGGCTGTCGTATGTGTATCATAAGAGGAACAAGATCCGATAATCGAGGGAATATCGTATTTACCCCGCATCCAAATACGACCTTGTTACGAAGCATTGATTCATATCGTACGGGAGATAGTGTAAGTAGGCATCATCCATGTTATCTACTACTATATCTGTTAACCAGAGATGTAGGTGCATGGCTTAAAAGTCGCTAGTCCACTTGCTGAATTACCTTGTTTCCATGGCCCGTACTTTTTCGCTATCGATGAGATGCATTTAATCGGACACGGCATTGCGAAGCAGCTATGGAAGTTATTATGCGGTGGGAACGATGATGAAAGACCTCTATCATTACAACCAAGATTCATAAGGAAGATTGGATCAACAATGGCAAATGCGAGAAGCTCGACTCCAACAGCTTTCGAAGGGGTATTCATAGGTATAGTTCATTTATATATATAACGAGGTGAAGCATCACTATTGATATTAATCCATTTGTTTAAGATATTGAATCGCATTCAGGTCTCGCCCGAGCCGTTGACTGGATGATTTTCGTCTGCTACGTTGTACCAACTCTCGTTATTGAAATGATCCAACTCAAATACACCGACGTATCACGAGGCAGCAGCACCCAGACCGACATTCTCACGAAAAGCAAGGTTGCTCTTGTAGCATTATGGAAAGCTTGCATGATATCACAACGATACACTTTGTCAGGAGAAGACATCATCGTTTTACAGCAGTAAGTCGTTCTTTTATACAATGTATCAGACAACTTATGGATTTCGATGATAGGAACATCAAAATATGGCACGACTTCTTAGCTACAAGTGGTTACGAAGATGTACTTTCTATCAATCAACATTACTTCGGCCACCTTCCAGATATGATCCAGCATTTAGGACCGCCAAGATCCTACAGCGCACGTGTACAAGAGCGAGTGATTGGAATGATCAAGAAGCAAATTGCATCGCCTTCCATGCCCTCCGAAAATAGTACCAATGTGTTGATTGACATGACACAAATCACACATTATCAACGCTACATTTACGCATCAGATGCTGACGAGCATATGCATGAGGTTGCAGCAGCAGCAGAACCACCAGCCACACCACCACCACATTTACAATACATTGAACAGCAAATCGATGATGATGACGGAGGCACAATGATCATGATGAATATCGCAGAGCCCATCAGCATCGAAAGCGTTTCTCGAGATCAAGCAGTTGATATTTGGATGTTATTGGACAATTTCTACAGAAGACACAACATCGAAGCAGGAGACAACATGGATCAGAATATCAGTATTGGCCAACAAGCTGTCATTCGTGGCAATGAAATTCACGACAAGAAACACCAAACGCCAACATGGGACTCAAAGGAATACCTTCGCTAAGTGTTGTATCAAGCAAGGAATAAAGGTAGACAATAAGTCAGTGATACGAAGATAATGATTGTATTTAAGATATACTCGATACATGCGTATTTATATTCTATGGAGTGAAACTAGCTGAGATGAGACGACGGTAGACGCACCATTCATGGTGCGGTATTAGATCTGTTAGGCTGTAGGTAATAATGCTAGAGGTTCAGGATCTGTGTGAGGTATCGGTGTTCCTGATGCCAAGTGGCAACCGATGAATGTGAGATATCATTTGTTCAAGTCTAAAACACACATGTTGGATCTTTATTGGGTATGATGGATAGCCTGAATACAACACTAAGCTAAGCCTTCCCGTGGACTTGCGAGCGCGCAGAGGAACATCGACCAGTGATAAATTGGTGTGGCAAGATTTTTTTGGTACTATTATTATGTTTTTCGCTCATGTGAATCAAGGAACAACACGACTCCTCTGTCTACTGGATCTTGAGGTCGCTATTGACAAGAACGACGCCGGCATACCTATATACAAGAAGAGTGTTGCGAAGAGAAGTCGCAAAGACACGCAGCCATACATCACTCATGCACATCATTTGGATGCTATCTCTATGAAACTTCCCTCCATTGTTGACAATGATATGTTTTATTGCTTATACGACGCGTTCGATACATATATACCTGGCAATATAACAAGAATTTAATAAATATCCATATACTCGCCAACACAATAAGCTATTAGCCCATTATTCATCCACTTTTCATCATTTGGTCATTTTGGTGATATTGAGGTGATATTTGGGTGATAGAATTCACCCAAATCCTCTTTAAATCACCAATGGTTAAAATGGGGGTATTCAGGTTGTATTTGGGTGATTGCTGTAACCGAAAAATGACCAGCGGCAACCAAAGGTGATTTCTCGGTGAAATGAGATCGTTTTCAGGGGATACGGTCACCAGCTTTTCACCCATATTGTAGCATTCACAACTACAAGATATGCTAGTTTCACTGAGATTACGACATTACGATTATAGACGAGCTCATGTCTTAGATACGATATAGCTTTAGCGTAGTTTAGATGTATGTGTATAAATACAAGTGTTGTCGACGACCCGACAACGACAGTCTTTTTCCACCGAATCTCTCTTGACTGTAAGTAAGACGACCTTCATGTATCCCATTTAGTAGCTTGCTATCCTTATCTATCTACGATTGATATGGGACCTGCAATGCTACACATATCACCATTGGGGGTTTATTGGCGATGTTGGTTGTAATCTGGTGAAAAGATCACCCAAATTTAACCCATCAAATTGGTGATTGGCAAAATCACCCATATTTCCACCAATATCACCGAGTATTCACCTTTTTCACCCAAATTTTCCCGTAGTGCTAATCATTGACTTAGCTAATCATTATAGATTTTCAAGTCGATTCACTTACCATTGAACTCCGAATCATCGTGATCCAAATCGCTACGTTCCCGTTTGACCTCTGTATAGATGAATTCTTCATCTATATCATCCGAAGAAGTAACCTTGTCAAAGGATACTTCTTTTAATGCCTTGATAATGCCACCCCAGAGGTCCCCAGCATGCTTGCGACGGAAAATGAACTCGGCAACACGATACTTCATGATCGGAGCTGTTCTGTGGCGGGCCTTAATAATGGACTTGATGCCATTCCAGGTTCCTAAATCATATGACGAATTATTAGCATATAAGAACAAGATCATGATTATATGTAGTACTTTACACACCTTCGATGGTATTTGTATGAACACCAGCTGCAGTCTTGAACTCCTTGGCGTGGTTGACAGTCTCATGGCGGTAGCGTTTGCCAGGAATACGTGCGAGACCATTGTACCCCTTCCAACAGTCCGTTCGAATTCCGCTACCTTCTTTGATGTAATTACTCAAGATGAGGTGCAAAGTATCCTTCTTGCGATCTTCGACGGTTGTCACAAAAATCTTGCGTTCAGGAGTACGCTCGACACCGCCAACAACCCACACACCTTCAACACGATGGCCTTTGTGGCTTTTACGCTTCCCAAATTTGGATTCATCCACTTGGACAATGATGCGATTGCCATCTTCGTCAATGCCACCTATAACAAACATTATGTTCAATACATGATTACACATACGTTCTTACAAGCGATTGTCACCTACCAACAGATATATCTTCGTCTTTGATGTCGGCATTCATCAAACGATATAACAAGCGCACAACGGCACGAATGGTTGGTGCAGATACACCCGTCAGGTCCTGAATAGCCTGGAATTCCAACTTGTAAAGGTAGAGCCACACAATTCCAAGAACTTGATGCATGCCGATCTTGAGCCCCGAGAAAAAGCTTCCTTCACGAATAGACTTCTTTTGATGGTTGCAGCTTTCAGATGGGCGATGGGTGCACTTCCATATGAGGTTTGGTGGTCCATCTTTCTTGACTTCAATCAACCTCATGTCAATTCCAGCCTTGCACTTCATCGACTTGCAGTAAATCCCTTCATCGTATAACCATCTGCATAGAGACTAATACTTGACTACTTTTATTGCCCAAATAACAAGTAAACAAAACTTTCAACAGTCAAACTATCAGGAAATTTGCTTGTGAAATCCCAAATGGTTTGAGCACGCTTTTGCTTAGTATGATTCTTAACAACAGGCATAATGATCAATGAATGAAAGAAAGAAGAGAAAGAGAGAGTAACACCCATCGGGCCCCACAGCCACCTGAAAAGTTTTCACTTACGAAGTCACAACTTCCAAAAAAATGTCGTTATCGTATGGCTGATTAGATCAGTGGCCAATGATATAACTTTTGGTGTTGCTATGATAAGTGATGATCTTTTATTGCTAAGGATGTTCACGATATATATATGTTCAATATATGGACTCTATGAGTGATGTGGAAGATGCTAGTAAAGGGTTTCTAGTAATTGCCAGCATCAAAAGGAAAAGGGTTCTAGAAGGAACGAGCAAAAGCTAGGTCACGTGGTCACATGACCTACAACAATACCCCCTCCCGAAAATCTTGGTCGCCCTCGACCAACACGGAAGCGATAGCATTGGCAGCATCTGTAAGCTGGCGCCAACGTGCTCTTGTAGCAGTGGGGTCGTACCATGTATCAGGATTACAATCGGCCTTGTTGATATGAATGGGACGTAAACGATCAGTGTGCAGTCTGTTTGGCATTGCGAGGTCGAAATTCGTCTAGTACCAGCTTGCAGAAATCAATCCAAGTGCTTGCATCATGTCCAACAATTTCTCTTGTACGCCACCATGTGTCAGCATCTCTTCGAAAAAGATTGATGGCATATTGGACTCGGTCACCTTCATCCATTCCAGTCACATCAGCATAACGTTGTACAGATCGTAACCAGCTTTCAGCAGCATGTGGGGTTCTTGTTCCATGATAAGTGTCCGGTTCTCGTAGCTTGGGTCTAAACATTGGGCCTCTTTGGTTCTCCTGGTTCTTGAGCATTTGGGTCAATGCTGTTAGCGTACAATTCAAGGATCCGCACAATTCAAGGACACAAAATTGTACTAGTACAATTCAAGGACAGGCATTCTCATTACACAACAACATTATCCAAGTGCATGGATGACTGCAACACCCACATACAACCATACACAGCCTCGGTTGCTGGTGTGGGTGCGTTATGACAAGCATTTCAAACATCCAAACCTGGTATGTGATTATCATTGCATCTGGTATTATTGTTTGTTGGTTTGATGTAAAAAAGGCTAAACAAGATGGCAGGCAAGATACTTGGGTAGAAGATTGGCCATATTGTGGGGGTACCAATTGGAATGTCCCATGAGTTGAAAAATAGCGTCCGTCACGTTCGCGCAATTTTATACAAGGTGCCCTCTGCACAAAGTGAATACCCTCGTTACAATGTTTCTAGTACCCATCTTTTTGGAAAACCATACTGAAGGCGTCTCGTTTATATACCTCAACAGAGATAAAAATCAACCTTTATTAAATAAAGATAGCCCATACAAGTACCATTATCCTTAGGACTCATTCAATAATAACATCGGTCTGCTTGCTTTATTGAAGAATACTAAAGACGATAGAATGGCTGGTACTCGATCACAGAGAGCTCTATACTAATACTAGGCCCCGAATACGCTTTGTCGTTGCATAGATCCTTTATAACGGCCATGATCGTCAACATCCTGAAATTGTACTAGGACAATTCAAGGACTCAAAATTGTACTAGGGCAATTTTGAATTGTACTAGGTCAACTTTGAATTGTACTAGCTCAATTTTGAATTGCACTAGGACAATTTGGAATTGTACTAGTACAATTTTGAATTGTACGGATCCTCGAATTGTAAGCCAACAAATGCCGTCAAAATAGCCGTATTCATATCTTGTCCTTGTCCTTGTCCTTGCCGTTGTTCTTGTTCAATGCCTTCCATAATAAACGGTTGTCGATTTGTAATTTGAGATTCGTCGTCAGACAATTCAATAGGTTCCGGGATTGGTTCACGATATTCTTGAAAAGCTCGATTGTTCAAAGGCGATGGATGATTAAAAGTCATCAGCTACCAATTGTCGTTATCGTATGGCTGATTAGATCAGTGGCCAATGATATAACTTTTGGTGTTGCTATGATAAGTGATGATCTTTTATTGCTAAGGATGTTCACGATATATATATGTTCAATGTATGGATTCTATGAATGATGTGGAAGATGCTAGTAAAGGGTTTCTAGTACCGGATTTCCCAAAAGAAGTAGAACATGAGGATAATGATTTCGTGGTTACGGTGGTTGTTTTCGTGGGTGATGATTATTTATTCGTGGCTAATGACAAGTGAGTTCGTGGGTGGTGGTTTTTGGTTTCGTGGGTAACACTTTTGGTTTCGTGGGTAGTGCCTTTTGAATTGGTGGGTAATGCTTTTGGTTTCGTGGGCGAGGCTTTTTATTTCGTGGAGGATGACTTTAATTTTCGCGCAGGATGACTTTAATGTTCGTGGGTAGCGCTTTTGATTTTGTGGGTGACCATAAACCATTCTATGCAACAGCGTACATCAATCAGCAAATCTTATGCAACGTTGACTAGCAATGCAGCGTATGAAACCTTCATCATCACCCACGAGATCAAAAGCGCTACCCACGAACATTAAAGTCATCCTGCGCGAAAATTAAAGTCATCGTCCACGAAATAAAAAGCCTCGCCCACGAGACCAAAAGCATCACCCACCAATTCAAAAGGCACTACCCACGAAACCAAAAGTGTTACCCACGAAACCAAAAGTGTTACCCACGAAACCAAAAGCCACCACCCATGAACTCACTTGTCATTAGCCACGAATAAATAATCATCACCCACGAAAACAACCACCGTAACCACGAAATCATTATCCTCATGTTCTACTTCTTTTGGGAAATCCTGTAATTGCCAGCATCAAAAGGAAAAGGGTTCTAGAAGGAACGAGCAAAAGCTAGGTCACGTGGTGTCGTAGCAAGCATCATACATCCCGTGGGGCCCAATCTCAAGTTGCAAATACAAGTAACACATCACTCATTTTGGTACCACTGTACCCATCATTTTGTATACACATATATATAACTCTAAAGCATGCTATGAATAAAGGATAACTCTCTTCTACTTTTAAGTCATCTCACGTTTTGGCCATTGGCGTATCAGCCAAAATAAGAGTATCGACATTTGGTAGCTGATGAAAAAGTTCGATCCACACAAGCTATCTTTCACCCAATATCGTCCACCAGCCTCGGATATAGAAGAAGAAGATTTTACAACACGAACTGAACCATCGTTTGAGATGTCGAACAACCCAACTTCAGGACAAGGAGGGCAAAATCAGCCCGACTCATCCCAAGACGTTATGCAGCAACTTTTGACAACAATGACACAACTACTACTTAAGCAACAAGATACAGGGTTCAGCATCAAGTTACCGGCACCAGAGAAATATGACGGCACCAGGTCAACCAAGGTTATTGAAAACTGGTTCGCATCAGTGGAACGATACCTCAGCTTGAGCCAGCATCAGAACAACCCCGATATATGGTACATGTATGCTGCCTCATACTTTAGCGACAACGCACAAACATGGTGGCGTCGTCAACAAGAAGCAAAGGTGCGGGTGGGATCCTGGCAGCATTTTAAGGAGATGGTGCTCAATGAATTCAAACCTAAAAATGCTCATCGTGCTGCACGAGATCGTTTAGCTATGTTGAAGCAAACATCAACCGTTTCAGCGTATCTAAATGAATTCCAAGACATTTGGTTGGAAATTCCTTCCATGACAGATGATGAGGCATACGATCGTTTTTGGCGAGGATTGACACCAAGGGCAAGAACAGATGTGATGAAACCTAATCACCCAGACTCATTTGACAAACTTGCACAAAGAGCAGTACATGGGAAGCTGCCGAAGAGACCGAGATTGCTATTGCTAATGGCCTTCCAAGACCTGAAACTTACGTTCGACCTACCTTGGCAGCTCCATCCAACACTGGTGTAGCACCTATGGACCTCGATGTGATCCATACACACAATCCTTCTCATCACCAAAGTTGGACCAATCCAGGTGTAATGTATCACAACAATCAATCAGGTGGATACACAAACTCGGGCATCCCATATACTAATGGGTATCAAGAAAATCACCCAAGTCTCTATTACCATTGTCGTATTTCAAGTATCAATATACCCGAGATCCATCACCAAGTACAAGATGACAAGTCAAGGTATCACAACGACCACGCTTATCCCGCAAGAGGACACCTTCATGTAATTTTCCCACGCATACACTCAAAGTTAATTACACCACGAGCCCCATCAACTCTATCCATCATCTTGTGTTTCCCCACATCCTTATTTGTAAATCCCATCCTCATATGGCACCATCACACAAGTATCATAGAAACGTATATAAGACATGTTGTAGTTGTAGCTGGCAACAGCAGTTGAATACAGTATATTGATTCTCAACGTACTTTCACTTTCTCCATCATCTTCTTTTTATACGTAATATCTCAACCATGGCCAACATCAAGGACAAGGATCCCAATATCATCGTGGTAGACAACAAAGTGGTGGATTTCAACCTAAGCACAACAATGGGCCAACATGTTTTAATTGTGGGGGACGTGGTCACATGGCTCGTGTTTGCCCATCAGGTCGCAAGCCGTCGGGAAAAGCGCAAGCGCGGTGGAAGTAAAGGGAGCTCCATCGCGCGTAAATCAACCATCATCATCCCTACACACAATGCACACCACCCCTGAGGTGCATGAAGATGACAATCTTATCGATTTATCCGATGACAAAGCAATTCCTCCACAACCATACACTGCAGCCAACTCCAAAGATCATGCTTACATTGAAGAATTGTGTACAATAAAAGAGTCTGAATTACCACTCTATTCGATGACGTGCAACAATCTTTCCATTTCGGTGTTGATTGATTCGGGTGCCACTTGCTCATACGTATCACCACGCGTGATTGATGGTTTACCAACAAAAGTGATTTCAGGTCGTTCAGTGGAAACAGCAGGAGGCCACACCATGCCTATTACCACGCAAGTCACTTTACCTTTAAACGCTGCAGGCTACGTTCATACCATTGATGCATATGTCCTCGAAACCAAGTTTGATCTTATACTTGGGCACGATTGGCTTAAGCAAGTGGAACCAACACCGGAGTGGGGAATCGATACTTGGCGCATTGACAAGGATGGTCAACAATACTTTCTACATCCACAGCATGATCGCAACATTCCTGATCTCGCATATTTAATATCACATCGTCAGCTGCAACGATATTCGCGTGCTAAAAAGGTTGATGACTTATACCTTGCATCCTTGAAGCCCAATGAGTCTAATGCATCCGATGAGGCATCCATCAAAGCATTGCTTGACGAGTTCAAGGACATCTTTCAAGACAAGTTGCCAGGCTTTCCACCTGAACGTGAGGTGACACACATCATTGATACCGGGGATGCTGAACCGATAAATCGACCACCATTTAAGATGAGTCCCTTGGAGCTAGAAGAGCTACGCAAGCAATTGAAGGAGTTATTGGAGCTACGATTGATTCGACCCAGCACATCACCTTGGGGTGCCCCTGTTCTCTTCGTTCGCAAGAAATCAGGTGAACTACGTATGTGTATCGATTACAGAGCGATTAATCAAGTTACTAGACGTTATGGCCACCCATTACCACGCATTGATGAGTGCTTGGAACAATTGAGTGGTGCCCAATACTTCACCAGCTTGGATCTCAAAAGCGGCTATCATCAACTCCGCATTCGTGGTGAGGATGTACCAAAAACCGCTTTTAACACTCGCTATGGATCTTTCGAATGGCTCGTCGTTCCCTTTGGGCTACGCAATTCGCCTGCTTTGTTTCAATCAACCATGAATCGGATCCTTAATGACTACCTTGACGATTTTGTTATGGTGTATTTGGACGACATCCTGATCTACAGTACGAGCAAAGAAGAACATGAGATCCATTTACGCAAAGTCCTTCAACGACTACGTGACGAGAAATTGATCGCCAACATCAAGAAATGTGAGTTCTTCAAAAAAGAATTGGAGTTTCTTGGTTTTCGTATATCTGCTGGGGGATATCTACCATCACGCACAAAGGTCAAAGCAATCCAAGATTGGCCGAGACCAACCAATGTACACGAAGTGCGTCAATTTATTGGACTAGGCTCACATTACAGGCGTTTCATGCGCGACTTTGCTGCTATAGCCTCACCTTTGACTGATTTGACTAAAGGCACAGGGACCAAAACACGACCTATTGAGTGGACATCGGAATGCCAGCAGGCTTTTGACAAGATCAAAACATGCATGACCCAAGCTCCAATCCTGGTACCACCTGATCCAGACAAGCCCTTTGTTATCGAAACGGACGCCTGTGACTATGGTGTTGGAGCCGTGTTGTTACAAGAAGGATCGGATGGACTTGCACACCCTGTTGCCTTTGAATCCAAAAAGCTATCACCAGAGGAACGCTCATACCCAACTCAAGAACGGGAAATGCTTGCCATTCTTCATGCTTTACGTGCATGGCGCTGTTTTATTGAAGGACGGCCATACAAAGTCTTTTCAGATCATGATCCCCTTACCTATTTCCGTTCCAAGACCAAGCCATCATCTCGCCTTGCTCGTTGGATGGGTGAGATTGAGTTATTCGACCGAGTGATCCTCTACAAACCAGGGAAGGAAAATTGTGTTCCCGATTTGCTATCACGGCGTGATGGACCCGATTGTGCTACGGAGGAGGTATCCATGGAACCCGATTACTTATATGCGATCAAATCAGTGCAAGATACAGATTGGCCAAAATTTTATGCCAAATCACCGGATCAATGGCCATTAGTGCTAAAGGACCTTTTGGAAGAAAACAAGCACAAATTCGTTGCAAGGGATGGTCACGTATATCGTATTTTTCGCAATGGTGATAAGTATGAGGAACGTAAATATGTCCTATTTGCCAGGCGAGCCGACCTTGTTCAAGATTTTCATGAATCAGTGGGACATGCGGGTAAAACGACCGTTGTTGACCTTATGACGAAGCGTTGGTGGTGGCCGTTCATGCGAAAGGATATTCAAGAATGGCTAGCAGCGTGTTCGGAATGCCAACTTGCAGCAAGAGCGGATCGAAAAACCCATCATGCACCAATGATACCACTTGATGTTCCACCACCTTTTTCGCGATGGCATTTGGACTTTATTGGTGAGCTCCCAACAACAAGTAGAGGTAACAAATGGCTACTCGTTGCTGTGGATTATGCTACAAACTGGTGCTGTGCACGTGCTGTTCCCTTTGCTACGGGTGAAGCTATCGCTGATTTTATATACGAGGAGATTGTACTACCATTGGGATGCATGCATGAAATTGTAACCGATCGTGGAGCCAACTTTATGTCCGGGGTTTTGGCCAACTACCTTGGACGACTAAAAGTCAAGCACAAGTTCACTTCAGCTTTTCACCCTCGTACCAATTCCAAGGCAGAGCGCACCAATGGCATTATAAAGCAAATGATCCGGAAATATGTACATGGGCGAATCCACAAGTGGGACGATTTCATTCAGCCAGCCATTTTTGCATGTCGTATACGAAAGCATCGGACCACAGGGTTTAGCCCTTATTATTTGGTTTATGGTCAAGAACCGAAGTTGCCAGGTGACGAGCTACCACCATTCCTTTTGACATCAACATCGGACACCGATACTACAGTCGAAATTGTTGCCAAAGGACGTGCACCTGAGGTTAAGGAATTACGCAAAGCACGCTTACTAGCAGAAAAACGACTCAACGACAATGCTGCTCGTGACAAACAACGCTGGGACTCACTCATGAAACCTCAAGTTTTTGCTATCGGTGACTTTGTACTCTTACGCCATGAAAACAAATTAAGCTTGGAGTACAACTGGAAAGGCCCATACAAGATTTTGTCTCGCAACCTCGACACTCATGTTTACCAAATACAAGACCTTCAAGGCAACACGTATTCTTCTTGGGTCCACACCGATCGCCTCCGCCCCATTTCCATCCATTCACCTACTCCCTCTCAACCTTGGTACGACCCAACTCACTCTCGCGCTATTATTCGTCAAGAAACATCTACCAATTCTCTTTCATAATTTGTTCGAGGACGACCAAAAGTCTCGGGAGGGGATAAATGTCGTAGCAAGCATCATACATCACGTGGGGCCCAATCTCAAGTTGCAAATACAAGTAACACATCACTCGTTTTGGTACCACTGTACCCATCATTTTGTATACACATATATATAACTCTAAAGCATGCTATGAATAAAGGATAACTCTCTTCTACTTTTAAGTCATCTCACGTTTTGGCCATTGGCGTATCAGCCAAAATAAGAGTATCGACAGTGGTCACATTGTCGGTCCAAATCTGAGCTGGTAAACCAATGGCCAGAGATAGAAAGACTAGTACACTGAATAAAGTACAGACGTAAGATAATGTTTTATTGTATCAGAATGAGGGGATATTTATATGTGTTGGCTATCTATGATATCGAGGGCGCAGTCAAAGAGATGGGCTTGGCAAAGGTGGCGAAGTAGAAGATGGGCTTGGTGGTGTGGCGGTGTCAATGGGCTTTGCATGATTGCAAGTAGAAGATGATGAGGCGTAGCTTGCCAAAAGAGATTGCTCAGCCAAAGGCTGCGACAACATGACCTACGACAAAAAAAGAACAAAATGTCGGATGATATTTTAGATTTGTAATGTTGCACATGCTGCGGTGCTGAGCAGCCTTTATAAAAGGCTGCTGCAACGCCGAGAATAAATCTTTAGCTTTTGATCCGGTGAATCATAGTTCTTGTCTATATTGAGCGGGTAGTTGTAAAGAGGTGTTTACATCCCTGGCTACGGTGCCATACCGCCAGACGACGCAAAAGGATATACGACAATTGGTAGCTGATGAAGTTCTTTCCCCTTGCCTGCTGCTTCCTCTTCACCCTCCGTATCAAGTTCTCTCAAGGTCGTTTCTCCAACGCAAGCTGGTTTTTGTGCTCGTTGTGCGGTGTGCTTTTGGATCTCTGTTGCTTGTCCTTCCTCTCCTCTTTGTGCAAAATCTACTATCCTTTGGTCTCGTTGCTTGGTCCTCTTTGTTTTCTCGTTTTTGCTTTTGTGCCGTCGTGAGCCCTGGCCGAGTAGCCAATAAGTGCTCTACTTTCGTTCTTGCCCGTGTGCCGTCTTGCTTCGTGATCTGGACGTTAAACCTTCTTCGTGGTCTTGTCTTTTCGTTTTCGTTTTCTTTTGGTGCCCTGCTATCGTTTCTATGGTGATTGTGTACGAGGACGTACGACAGTTTGGAGGGAGGATAATGTCGGATGATATTTTTAGATTTGTAATGTTGCACATGCTGCGGTGCTGAGCAGCTCTTTAGCTTTTGATCCGGTGAATCATAGTTCTTGTCTATATTGAGCAGGTAGTTGTAAAGAGAGGTGTTTACATCCCTGGCTACGGTGCCATACTAGGAAATGATCAAGGAAGAATAGACCAACATCAGAATGGAAAAGGAAGCGTATCAGCAGCGACCGCATTGGCTCTTTTCAACCAACGTATTGGTTACAATGCTTACTTATGGATGAATGGATGCAATCAAGCTCAGTCAGAGGTGACCTTGAAATGTCATTTTTGGTTACTTGGCGTCGTCAGGAAGGTGGACCATGTCACGTGGGTACGGCTGAGGATGGATTGGATGGATTGGATGGCAAGGATAAGGGCTTGTATCTTTGACGAAAGGTGGTTTGCCTCCATGGATGATATTGGAATGCTGGAGTCAAGGCGCGCACAGCAACTATTTTGCAATCATGTATGAAGACGCTTGTGACGGCGCTTA
>NW_026695437.1:0-42432 GCF_029851405.1 Lichtheimia ornata | reverse complement strand
ATTGCCTGAAGCATTGGAATGTTTGCGCAAGGCCCAGTTGTATGCAAATTTGAAGAAGTGTGAATTCAACAAGCGGAGTTAGAATTTATTGGCTTCCATGTCAGTGATCAGCGTTACATCTTACCTTCCAAATCCAAGGTGGCTGCAATCCAATCATGGCCTGTGCCAAACGAACGTTCGAGAGGTGCGACAATTTGTTGGACTTGCATCACATTATCGGCGCTTCATCAAGAGCTTTGCATATTATCGCAGCTCTTTAACTGAATCTCTCAAAGTGCAGGGCATAAGTTGCGTGCCATTGAATGGAGCGATCGTTGTCAAGCTTTTGATCACATCTGGCTTAGTTGCATGTCGTCAACTCCTATTCTCATTGCTCCTAATCCGGATAAACCATTGTTGTGGAAACCGATGCGTGTGATTGCGGTGGTGCAGTCACCTTCTCTCAAGAAGGTGATGATGGGTTTTGATGCATCCTGTGGCATTCGAATCGAAAAAGTTGTCACCAGCCCAGAGGTCGTATCCTGCACAAGAGCAGGAATTGCTTGATTCTTCATGCACTACGAACATGGCATTGCTTCATCGATGGTCGTCCCTATGGTAGCCACTGATCATCATCCTTTGCACTACTTCCGAACACAATCCAAACCCACAACAAGGCTTACAAGATGGATAGCTGAGCCCAGGCTTTACGACCTGAGATCCGTTACAAATGAGCAAGAGAAGAATCGTATTACAGGCGTATCTATCAAAATTACGATATGGCCCTCAATGTACAAGTACAAGTGCCGATATGGGCAAAACACGCTTTACACGGTGACTTCGGTTCAAAGAATCGAACTGGCCCGAGTTCTATTATTCCCTGAGGGAACGGCGCCCTGAAATGTTGCGCGATTTGTTGAACAAGCACGGGGCAAGTTTGTCGTCCGTGACAGAAGCATGGTATTCAGGCTGATGAAAAGGATGGCGACACAACTCGTGAAGTGCGTTTTGTCGTTTGCTGTTTCGTGCCGATTTGGTGGACTCACTGCATCGTGGTTTGGACATGCTGCTGGCAAGAATATTGTTCACTTGGTCAAACGTCATTACTGGTGGCGAACATGGAACAAGACATAAAAGAATTAGGTTGCTTCGTGTCCTCAATGTCAGCTTGCTCAACACCAACCGTGACGTGCATCATGCGCCCATGCACTGACTGATGTACCACCACCATTCTCACGATGGCACCTGGATTTACCATTGGCGAGCTTCCCCCAACACCCAAAGGCAATCGGCACTGGATCTTAGTGGCAGTGGATTATGCAACAAGTTGGCCAATCGCAGAGCTGTCCTGAAGCTACTGTGACCATTGCTACTATTTCGCTTTATGAAATTGTGATGTACGTTTGGATGCCCACAGGATTGTTACTGATCGTGGTGCAAGCTTTCAGTCCAAGGTTCTGCGCCAATTATATCGCTCGCATAAAGCTTCGACATGTCCTTACCTCCGCTTATCATCCACGTTCGAATGGCAAATGCGAAAGAACCAACGGCATATTGAAACAGATGCTTCGTAAATATGTCAATGGTGCTGTTAATCACTGGGACCAATATCTGGATACTGCTCTTTTTGCGCTCGAATCCGCAAACATCGCACAACTGATATGAGCCCCTTCTACATGGTGTATGGCCAAGATCCAGTGCTCCCTGGTGATCCTCTGAAGCCGTTTATTGTTCGTGACCTCTCCGACACAAGCTCACAATCTCTCAAAGAAGCTCGTTTGCCATCACTTCAACGTTTACGTGACGCTCGTGCCATTGCCAAGGACCGTACATCGAAAGATCGTCAAGCTGATAAGGATCGCTGGGATTTCCATATGCAACATCATGTATACAAAGTTGGCGACTTAGTGCTAATGCGGCATGAAAATCGTGTCAACCTGGAACTGAATTGGAAGGACCTATCGAGTGGTTGCTTGTAACCGCGACACTGATACCTACAAATTAGTTGATGTAGGTCGGCATATGATTCGTGGGTGCAGCAGTCGCCTCAAGCCTGTCAACACATCTTCAAAGCCTTCTCAACCATGGTATGATCCCACTGCAAGTCGTGCCGACAATCGTCATCAACCATCTTTTTCTCGCCCTACCGCCAAACACGATTGGATCGAGGACGACCAATAATCTCGGAAGGGTATTGTCGGATGTACTTCTTTATCCTTTTGACGAGATCACATGATCTTGATCACTTGAATTCCATGACATTCCTTTTGACACATTTTCGGACACACCTCTTTACCTGGCAGATCACGCGTTTCCATCCATGTTCCTCAACATTCCTTTACACATCACACACGGTCACAGCCTTCCAACACTTTCCCTTTCCCTTCATTTGATCTACATCCACACACATATATAAGAACATGTTGTATTCTAAAATAAATCATCATCTTTATCTCTTTGTAAAAAGTCATCTTCTATCATTTGTTGTCTTGGCCTTTGCTTTGCAGCCATTCTTGATCACGACCTGAGCAGTGTGTCGTAGCATCCTTTTGTTACGTGATCTTCCATCTTTCTTTTGTTACATTGCTTCGCAGCATCATTGCTGCGCGACTCTTTTATTACACTTGCTGCGCTTACTTCGTAACACCACCATCTTGCTGCGCCTTCACGCATTATAGAATAGTATAAATACCCCTCTCGATCATATGAATAAACATCATCTTACATTCTTATCTTCATTCAGCAAAAAGCTATCTCTCGTCTATTCTATACTCTGGCCATTGGATTACCAGCGCGCAGATTACGAATACGACATTTGGTAGCTGATGCAAAATTTCGATCCATCCAGCAACAACCCTTTCAACAAAAGCAAGTTTTCAAGAATATCGAACGCCAGGCAGTGATTGAAGAAGAGATTACCACGAGACAAGAACCAAGTTTACTGAAGAACCAGCTATGGAACAAGGACAACAAGGACAGCAGAGACGAGCACCTACCATGGAAGAACAGATGATGTTGCTTATGAAGGCCGGCATGCAACAGCTCCTACAACAACAACAAAGCAACCAACAGAACGACAATTTTACCAGACCCAAGCTTCCGGAACCAGACACTTACCAAGGAGATCGATCACCAGGTGCTGTTGAAAGTTGGATTCGCACTGGAATGACCTTCTGGGCTGTCCACTTTGGAGGAACATGAATGGGTGCCCTTTGCTATCATGAAGTTACGGATGAAGCGGAAGAATGGTGGGAGCAACGATCATTTCATGGAAGTGCGGTGACTAAAATTCAGGCTGATTTTCAAGCATATCATTGTCGAATTTCGACCACTCAATACATAACTTTAACAAGCTCGCGACAAGTTGGCTGTGTTGCGCAAACCGGCACCGTTATCGATTATGTTGCACAATTTCGTGGCGTACGTATCCAGATCCCGACTTGCCGGCAGTGAGGAAGCACTCGATCGCTTTACAAAGGGACTTCAAGATGACATTCGTGCACATGTAGTGACCCGGTTCCCTTCAACATCAGCAGAAGCTCAACGCATAGCATTGGCTTATGAAAGTGCACGCAACATTCGTCATGAGTTGTTGTCCAACACAACACCTCTCGTCAAGATACACGACCTCCTGAATACTTGCGTTCTGATGGTGTCGCACCTATGGATCTTGATGTCATTCGCAACCACTTTTCAACAAAGATGGCGCAACAATGGTGGACAGCCAGGCTTTCGGTCTTATCACCCAACAAGTAGCATGCATGACAAACAATGTTACAATTGTGGTGGTATGGGCCATGTCGCTCGTTTGTGTCCATCACAACCCAATTCGTCTTCTCGTGGTGCTGGTCGTGGTCAACAAGCTGGCGATTTTAAAGGCAAAGCGCGGAAGGAGTGAAGAGATCCTTACCGCGCTCAAGATCTCTTCACATGGTGCAGCAAGATTCGCAAGTCCCAGAAGCAACGCTTATCGATTTGGATGACAAGGATGATCAAGATTCTCAACCGGTGACAACTAGTAGCATAGACCACAATGCCGTTAATCAGGATCAAGCTTACATTGACGCCTTGTATTCAATAAAAGAGACTGAGTTACCTTTGTATTCTATTGTTTGCAATGGTGTTGTTGTAAGTGCCCTGATTGATAGTGGTGCTACATGTTCATATGTCTCGTCACACGTGGTCATGGGTCAAACTCGAAGGAAGGTGCCTGGTCGTGCTGTTGAAACTGCTGGTGGACACACATTGTCGATTGATGAACAAGTGACGTTGGTGTTGGATGCTGCGGGGTACAAGCACAGCGTCGATGCCTTTGTGTTGGATACCGATTTGACATTATCCTCGGACGCGACTGGTTTGAAAGCTGTAGATCAATACCAGCATGGGATGTCGACACTTGGCAAATCAACAAGAATGGTCATCAGTATTTGCTTCGTCCCAAACATGAACGCACCTTTCCCGATTTGGCCTACCTACTTTCAGATCGGCAACTACAACGACATGATCGCCTCAAAGGATCTCCGAGTTCTATCTTTGCTATGTCAAGCCTCCCGAAACGTTGACAAAGGAGTCTATTGATGCATTGCTCAATGAGTTCAGACGTGTTTCAAGACCGTTTGCCTGGTTTACCTCGTGAACGGGATGCTTAGCACATATCATTGACACTGGAGATGCCGAACCAATCAATCGACCACCCTTCAAGATGAGCCCTTTGGAGCTGGACGAGTTGCGCAAACAACTAAAAGAATTGTTAGACTTACGTCTAATTCGCCCTAACACATCACCTTGGGGGGCACCTGTTCTTTTTGTGCGCAAGAAGTCCGGTGAATTACGCATGTGTATCGATTATCGCGCCATCTTGATTACTCGACGTCATGGTCATCCTTTGCCTCCAGAATCGATGAATGCTTGGAACGTCTCGGTGGTGCCCATGCTTCCACAAGTCTCGATTTGAAAAGTGGATATCATCAACTGCGTATTCGTGATCAAGATGTTCCCGAAGACAGCGTTCAACACTCGTTATGGCTCTTAGAATGGCTGGTAGTTCCTTTTGGTCTTCACCAATTCGCCTGCTCTATTCCAGTCCACTATGAATAGAGTGCTCAATGACTTCATGATGACTGTGATGGTATACCTGGATGATATCATGATCTACAGCAAGACCAAGGCCGATCACGAGGTGCATGTTCGCAAGGTGTTGCAACGTCTGGGGATGAGAGTTGATTGCCAATCTTCGCAAGTGTGAATTCTACAAGACCGAGTTGGAATTTCTTGGCTTTCAAGTATCTGGAGCGGGAACCTTACGCTTCGCAAGCAAGGTCAAGGCGATTCAGAATGGCCTGTGCCCACCAATGTGCAAGAAGTGAGACAATTCGTTGGTCTTGGATCGCACTATCGTCGTTTCATTCAAGACTTTGCTGCGATGGCGTCTCCGTTAACGGACTTGACGAAAGGAACGGGAACCAAGAAAGAGCAATTGTTTGGTCTGAAGAGTGCCAACGCGCTTTTGACGAGATCAAAGCCCCCGCATTTCTCAAAGCCTATTTTGTCACCGCAAATCCGCACAAGCCATACATCATCGAGACGGATGCTTGTGATTATGGTGTGGGGAGCAGTGCTATTACAAAGGACCCGATGGCGTAAAGCATCCGATTGCGTTCGAATCAAGAAGTTATCCGATGAAGAACGATCTTATCGCACAAGAAAGGAGATGCTTGCTATCCTTCATGCATTGAGAGCTTGGCGGTGTTTCATTGAAGGACGTCCTTATACGGTTTTCTCTGATCACAACCCACTCAAGTATTTCCGGACACAAGTTAAGCCTACGCCTCGTCTCACACGTTGGATGGCGGAAATTGAGTTGTATGATCCCACCATTGTAACCTGGCAAAGGAAAACTGTCCCGGATTTACTTTCAAGGCGTGATGGTCCGATATTGTCACCAATGAATCAAGTATGCGTTACAATATCTTTATGCTGTCAAGTCGGTGCAAAAGTCGGATTGGCCCAAATTTTATGCAATGCCGGAAGACAAATGGCCCACAACATGGGATCTTCTCCTCCAGCACAAGGACAAATTCGTGGTGCGTGACAGCAGGTGTTCGGGATGGTGCGTGTTGGTGACAAGAAGAAGAACGACTACGTTTTTCGTTTACTCGGCGTGCCGATCTTGTACGTGATTTTCACTACTCGGTTAGTCATGCTGGTAAAACAACCGTTGTTGATCTTATGGTGAAGCGTTGGTGGTGGCCTAACATGCGAACCGGAGTATTCAAGAATGGTTAGCTTCATGTGCCGAATGCCAATTAGCTGCAAATGCTGACCGCAAGACCCATCATGCTCCTATGGCCCCTTTGGATGTTCCCTCCTTTCTGGTTGGCATTTGGATTTTGTTGGCGAATTACCTACAACCAAGAATGGCAATCGTTGGCTCCTTGTTGCAGTGGATTATGCCACAAATTGGTGTTGTGCACGTGCTGTTCCTATTGCGTCTGGTGAAGCGATTGCTAATTTCATTTACGAAGACTTGGTGCTACCTTTTGGCTGTATGAATGAAATTTTGACCGATCGTGGATCCAACTTCATGTCAAAGGTGTTGGCTGACTATTTGGGTCGACTCAAGGTTAAGCACAAGCTCACTTCAGCTTTTCATCCTCGCACCAATGCCAAGGCAGAACACGCAATGGTATCTTGAAGCAAATGATCCGCAAGTATGTCCGGCTGGAAATCCATCGTTGGGATGAATTTGTACAGCCTGCTCTTTTTCTTGTCGTGTTCATAAACACCGTACCACTGGTTTCAGTCCTTTTTCCTGGTATATGGTCAAGAACCCCAACTTCCTGGTGATCATTTAAGGCCATTTGTTCTCTCGCCTTTGGATAGATTCTGATACCACTTTGGAACAAGCCGCTCAAGGACGTGTGCCTGCTGTTCGTGAATTACGTAAAGTACGTGCCATTGCTGAACAACGTTTGAAGGATAACGCTGCACGTGACAAGACTCGTTGGGATGCCCATATGAAACCTCAAGTCTTTGCTGTTGGTGACCATGCTCATGCGACATGAAAACAAGTTCAGCTTGGAATACAACTGGAAGGGTCCTTATCGTATCATTGCTCGTCACCTGGATACCCACATCTACCAACTTCAAGACATGAACGGCAACCAGTTTGCTTCTTGGGGTCCACACAGATCGCCTTCAGCCAATCCACATCAAATTGATGTTCATGCGTTTGTTTTTTTTGTTGATGATCCTCTATCGGCAACGTTTCTTGGTATGACCCCACCACTTCGTGCTCAAAGCCCGTCAACAAGCTTCACTCAATGCACAATCCTCGTGATTTTTTTTCTCTCTCCTTCTCTCTCTTTTCTTCTTGTCGAGGACGGCAGCATCTATTCTGGAGAGGGTATTGTCGTATCACTCTTTTGTTACACGTGATCTTCGCTACTTCTTTTGTTACACACTGCTTCGCAGCAGCTTTATGACCCGCTGCGCATCTTTACTGCGCATGCTGCGCAACACTTGTATCATCATCCATCATCATGCTGCGCATACTGCGCCTATCTTTTAGAATATTATAAATATCCCTTTCTCTTGTATGAACAAACCATATCTTATATTTATTCTTATCTTCAATCAGCAAAAAGCTTCATTCGTCTATTCTTTATTCTGGCCATTGGATTACCAGCACAGATTCGAATACGACAATATGCGACAAAAATATAGACATCACTGATGATAAAAAGGTAATCCCCGGGAATCGAACCCATACATCTTGCGCAAGAGGTATGGATGTTGACCATTAAACCAAACTTTCTACCATCACTTCTTTCAGCTACGCGTGTCCAGCGTCAGTCCGGCCCAAAATTACTCATCATGGAAGGCGGAATCTCGGGTCTTCGGCCTCATGTTCGATTGATTATTGAGAATATTCCTCGTAAATCGTTGCCATGGATGCCGGGATTCAAGTCCATCGACCCTGCCAACCGCGTGATCTCAACCTGCTCCTCATTGCCATCGCTCATCATCATCATGCTGTTTACTTGTTGTTATCATTACCCTTGTTGTTCTCCCTTGTTATTCCATCACAATGACTCATCCCTTCTATTCACGTTTCACATTTCTTTTATCAGTATGTCCCTTGAAATAATCCATGTACCCGTGGCTGAGAATAGTATTTTTATTTTATATCATCGCAGCTAGTCACTCATAGAAAACTATATAAGCACTTAGCTGTGAACTCGAATAAACATCATCTTATCTGATCACGTATTGAGATTAGCGAGCAAACATATTGGTCGAGTTTACCTTTGTGTTGAAAAAGCGTACGGATTTCAAGATGAACAGGGACATGAGGATAATGATTTCGTGGTTGATGTATATGGTTTCGTGGGTGATGATGTTTTTTTCATGCATAATGATATATGGTTCGTGGGTGATGGTTTTGGTTTGTGGGCTACTTTTGGTTTCGTGGGTGATGGTATTAACTTCGTGGGTAGCGCTTTTTATTTCGTACTCAGATTCATGTAGTTTAGCGCTCGCGGATATTGGTTTCGTGGAGGATCATTTAATTTTCGCGCAGGATCATTTAATTTTCGCGGGTTGAGGAAATGGTTCGTGGAAGAGTCTTTGAACAATGGGGGAGCCAGTGAGCTGTACTCGACTTTTTTTGTATGAAAACCTCTCTTCGCCTTCCCCATTGTTAAAAGACTCCTCCACGAACCATTTCCTCAACCCGCGAAAATTAAATGATCTTGCGCGAAAAATAAATGATCCTCCACGAACCAATATCCGCGAGCATAAACGAATCTGAGTGAAATAAAAAGCGCTACCCACGAAGTTAATACCATCACCCACGAAACCAAAAGCGTAGCCCTGAGTAAAACCATCACACGAACTCATATATATCATTATGCATGAAAAAAACATCATCACCCACGAAACCATATACATCAACCACGAAATCATTATCCTCATGTCCTGTTCATCTTGGAAATCCTGTATCTTTGATTGAAGAACCTTGGCGTATACATTTGTCGTTTATCATTGAGTTTGTGTGTTGCTTTCGTGAAGTAATTGCATAATCGTTTTCATCAAGAACCTACAAGGCCGGAACAAGAACTAGAACTGTGCCGTTCGTCTCATTTTGACACACCCTGTACGAATGATCCAGTCCAAACTTGCCTTAATGAGAAAAATGCCTATAATCATCCTGGTAGTATCTTGCCTCGTGCTCACGTGAGCCCATATCCAACATCTTCTTGCTTTCTAATGACATCATACCTGTTACCCGATCCTGGTCCTTGCATCGATTATCATTGTACCACCTGCTTACGCGACCATCATCATCATCCCTATAGATCCGCTAGATAGAGCCATTAGAAAAGTATAAAAACGTCGAATGAAGATAATAAGCTTATCCTGACCTTAAGATTGATTTGATTTGTGTTGCCTCTGCTTGAGGATATGGCAATTAGCCATTTATGGATTCTGTATCTTATTGTAATTAAGCATTCGAGCATTGAATCGTTAGATTGTTTGATAATGAGGTGGCAATATCAATTTACCCAGTCAACCCGGAGAAAACATTCAAAAACTAAGTACCGTTAGTGTCAATTGGTGTCAGCAAGGTGGAAATCATGAACGAAGCACGTTCCGTACAAGACTCATTCAGCCGGAAATCCAAGATCAGCAAGTTTCTGGAGGAACCCAAGGACTTCTCTGGAGTTGATGATCGTAATCCCCTTACATGGTTAAAGCATTTGGGTCGTATTCGCAAAGGATTGGAGCTCAAGGATGAAGAAATCTTGTTGGTGGCCTCTTCTCATTTGGTGGGGCGAGCAGCTCTTTGGTGGGATTCCATTGAAGAGGAGGTTTTTACTTGGGCCAAGTTCGAGGAAAGATTCAAAAAGCAATTCGCAGCCTCCTTGGAGGACAAGTGGTGGGCCAAAATCCAAACTCGAGAGCAAGGTGATGAGGAAACGGTAGACGACGTGGCATTGTCTCTTCAAGAATTGTTCCGCCTAGTCAATGTTACCGATGAGTCATATCACATTCGATGCCTTGTGCAGTCGTTGAAGTTTGACATTGCCTTTGAACTCGAAAAGAATGGATTACCAAAGACCTGGGATGCTGTTGTTCGAGAAGCACGCAAGATCGAATTGGTGATGAGTAAATATCACAAGCCTGGTTTCTCATCACAAAAGGTGCCTACCGCTGATGTTGGTCATCGCCCATGGCAAGAGAAGATGAGCAGTGCTGGCTCTAGCAAGGGAAGCGTGGCATCAGATACCTGGGGATCGACTCTTTCTGAATTGGTGGAAGGCATGCGCACTTTGAAGATCAACCTGGTGGATAAGGCTCAACAACCAAACAAGAAATGGAAGCCATTTAAATGCTTCAATTGTGCGGAAGAAGGATACCGTGCTAGTGATTGCCCCCAGGCGGGAAAAGGCAATGGGCATCAGTGAATGGGGTAGCTAATGTCCAATCCCAACAAAAAAACCCCAACCAAAAGAAAGAAAAAGACTCCGCCAAAGATACATCGGTGAATTTGGTCGAGGTGTATAATGCGCAAAAGAGAACAGCGGAGGAAGCAGGAATTGAATCGTCGACAATGGCAGCAAAAAGAAATACGGGAAAAGGTCCAATTACCCGTGCAGCCAACTCAGCGGCGGCAAAACAACTTGCCGGTGAAAACTTTTCATCAACCAAGGTCCGCCGAAAACGCCGTCCGCCTAGACGATTACCCGTTGCACTCCGAAAGAAGGATATATGGAGCCAATTGCTGTCAATGGATTTGGGTCTTTCGATTGCAGATTGGCTAGCCATGGACAAGACAGCATACAATGACATTCGCGATGGGCTCCGTTACTTGCATGGGAGACCACGTGGGTTAATGGGTAAGATACGTTCGCGTTGGGATCTTTAAACGTTGATATCTCCGGCCCCAGCAATGTGACTGCGGTGAAATGTATATCAATCGGAATCTTTCGTTTCGAAGTCTACTCGCCAAGTCACGAAATTTGGCGGACCTCGATTTTCCGCAATGTGTGCATTAGGCTATTATATATGCTGGATCGCTATCATGTACTTTATAAAAAGCTACAGTTTGGCAGTGTATGGTCTTATGAGATCACTTATGTGACTATCAAAATGTTTATTCTATATAATCGCTTCCTCATCCACTATCATCGCTTTCCTCATCAGATGATTCATCACTAAGTTGATCTGATAAGCTGAGCACCTGCCATCACTCAAGTCATCAATACGTCGTCGACGACGTCGGTGACCATCTTCATGATGATCTATATATATAACTTTAGTCATGAATAAAAGTAAAAAAGGAGCTCGAACTTACCCTCCAATATAGTATTGATAAGACTTTCAAAACCATCCTCATCTTGACCATCTTGATCGATTACCTCAGTCAACAATGATTGGGGTGGATGATCTTCGGACCCATTAGCGGTGTTACTGCGCACGCAACTTAACGCTTTCATGATACCACCCCGCAGTCGTCATCGTGCTTGCGCCTCCAAATGAATTCGACCAGTTTCCAAGGCATCATCTTCTTTGTGCGATGTCGCGCAGTGACATTTTGCTTGATACCATTCCAAGTACCTACCAGAAGCCTTTGGTTAGAAGAAACAATGACAAGAACAACCAAGTCACATACCTTCAATCGTGTTTGTATGAGTACCATGCACTGGATCAACGAAGTTTTCCGAATGGTTAACAGGAAAATGAACATAATTCATATCAGGTATTTCATCAAGACGATTGTATCCTGACCAGCAATCGGTGTTGATGTGAGAGTCTTTCAACACGAGAATCGCTTGGCAATCTTCTGCAATGTCGAGCACTACGATCTTGAACCACTACCATCATGAATGCCTTGCGTTCCGGTGTGCGTTGAACACCGCCTGACCCAAACGCCATCAACGGGATGACCACGGTTATCCTTGCGTTTCCCGAACTTGCTTTCATCGATCTCCACGATAATTCGTTCATCAGTCTCGGGGATCCTTTCCGCCTATAATGCTACTAATTAACATGCATACTACCCACATTGCCTTTACATACCAACTTTTACGTCATCCATAGTTAGGTCTTGCTCCACTGACAGTAGAGCCTTGTGATGGTACGCAATGTCCGAGCGTTCAAGCCAGTCATCATATCCAGCTGGGTCATATGTGTACGCGCCATAAAGAAAAGGTAAATCACCATAATTACGCTCTAATGGAGCCTTCAATCTATAAAAGAAAGAATCCAAACGTGCTGGTTTTTGGCTACGGTTGCAACAATTACGAAGAGGACAGCGCCAAACCAGACCACGAGCACCAGAACGACCAAGACGCATTGGGGTTCCATTGCGGCATTCAACGACATAACCAGATTCCTCAGTATAGAAAACCGCTTGATCAAAGAGGTATCTAATATACACATTAGCATCCAAATAATCTTAACCAATGTTGCCTATTACCTGCTAGCTGCATCGGTGCTCTGCGTGCTCCCAAAAGGTCAAAGGTTTGGCATGCGCGTTTTGATGAAATGGAATGGATGGGATTCTGGACATAGTTGAGTGAGTGAAATAAAAAAGTAAATGGACATGGGAGCATTTAAGTAAATAATCCCTTTTTATACTCTTTGAAGAAGCTTCAGCTGCCACTAAACTATGCTATTTATGGTTAATGAATCTTACATAACATGGATCCGAGTCATTCCACCGAGTCAAAAGAAAAAAGTCTATATAAGGCAAGTCAATCATATAGACTTACTTTACCTCAACTACCAATTAAATTGGTGGTTGCCCTCAGCTTTTGGATATGGATCTAACACCAATATGTATGTTATGTGTTAGTGGCCATCATTCTAGCTTAGCATATGTATGGTCCCCGTTCGAGTCTCGGTAATATTTTTACACAAACTCAATAAAACTCTTTTTGAAAAAACTTCACAGGTGTCTACAATGTTCTTTAATATCTCATCAATGCAGTGGTCCATCGATACCGGGTGAAGTGCAAAATGATTGTTTTTATAGCGTTTACATCGGAGATGAATGTTTGGACAATTGTGACTTGGAAAAGTTTTTCTACATCGAATACAGAGAATTGCACATTATAGTATATGGTATTGTGGAGCATATAATCTGATATAACAGCCTAAATTTCTGTAGCCATCCAAAACTCCGCGAAATCATTATCATCCATTACCACATGTGGAAGACGTCGGTGTACCAAATTGGAGAACAATCTATTAACTAGGTCAGGCACTACAAGCAAAAATGATCATTGTCCAACTTTTTGTCCAACTTTTATTACAAAATAACCAATCATTTTTCATAGGCTTTCATCGCTCGCCAGCCACTATTGCAACATACATGTAAAGTGGTTATTGCATATAGATCGGAAGCACCTAAATACTATATATAAATTTCACATTTGTAAGGCATCGGCCCGGAGCAGCATTCACTGTGAAAAGGTACCATCAACTTTGAACATGAGCCTTACAATGATTGTGTGACCTCGATTTTCAAATCACGATAGCACACAGACCGCACATCTATATAATACATATCGCATGATTCACAATTGACTGCCTATTGGGTGATATGCTGGGTCGACGTTACACACCAAGATTTATTACTACAAAATCTAGGTGAGAACGTATCTTACCACAGATCCACCACGTGTTCGTAACGTTGCACAACCTCAAAATGCCGACATGATGGATGTCAACCATGTGGGACAAGATAATGATGACGAGTGGTCTGTCGACTCATGGGAGGATGGCGAATTCGAGCTTTTTGGGTCTGACATTGGCGATTGCGATGAAGGTTCAATGGATGGATACGATTCGGATGATACAGGCGTGGACTATCCATACAACTATGAGAAGATGAAGAATAGCAGACCTTTGCGTGCGACCATTTCTATCCATGACATTTACCTTGATGCTGTATTCGACACTGGAGCAAGCGTTTCGGTAATCAGCAAAGGCTTAGCGGACCAAATTGGATTAAAGGCGACAAACGATACCTTGCAATTGTCATCATTGGGAGAAGCCACGGGTCCATCATGCAAGATTGTTCGCGATGTACCTATCAGAATAGGAGGGAAGTTAAGAAAGGAACATATGTGTGTTATCGAGACTGATCGCGACCTTTGTTTGATAGGAATGACCTGGTTCAGGGCCCATGGTGTGCAAGTTGACAATACCGATGCCACCATTGTTGTTCCTATCAAACAAGGACGTGATTCAATCGTTATCCAAGGATCAGCTGAAGAACAAGATGTACGCACCTCTGCTGTATTCGCCGTCAACGTTGCACAAGTGAATGATGACATCATGGAGGATGAAGGACCCGATCCAATTGTGGAGCCAAGGATGGTGGTACCAAAACCTTATCAAGAAGAATTGGAAGATGACCAATCGGTGGATACTACGATCATTCCAGATGAGCTCCAAGACCTTCTCCAAGAGTATGCACACTGCTTCGTTGAAGTTAGTGGATTGGGTTCGGTCCAAATCGGTGTGCAACATGAGATACCTGTTCGCTGCCTTGAACCAATCCGATCTCGACCCTATCGCCTTACATGGGAAGAGGAGAAATACTTACAAGAAGAGCTTACGAAGTTGTTGGACCTTGGGTTGATCTCACCATCCAATGGGCAATGGACGTCGCCAATCTTTTTTGTGAAAAAGAAAGATGGTGAATTACGGTTGGTGGTGGACTACCGAAAGCTGAACGAACGAACAATCAAGGATGCCTATCCATTACCTCAAATTGACAACTTGTTGGATTCGATGGGAGGTGCTTGCTTTTTCTCAACTTTGGATGCAGTCAGCGGATATTGGCAGATTCCTATGAGCAAGGAGGCCTCTGAGCGTTCGGGTTTTGTGTGTCCTTTTGGGACCTTCACATGGAATGTCATGAGTTTTGGATTGACTTCTGCCCCTTCAGCTTTCCAACGAACCATGAATACCATCCTGCAAAGATTCATCGGGCGTTTCGTATACTGTTTCATCGACGACATTATTGTCTACTCAAGAACGATGGAAGAACACCAACAACATTTGCGCTTGGTTTTTGAGGCATGCGACCAGGCCAACTTGCGTTTGAAGTACAGCAAGTGTAGTTTTGGGCAGAAGTCAGTGGAATATCTTGGTCACGTGGTATCCGATCAAGGGCTCTTACCAACAACGCGCAATGTGGACAAGATCTTGAATATGCCTGCACCTCGTAAGGTTGAAGAAGTACGGTCCTTTCTCGGTCTTAGCGGGTATTACAGGCGTTTTGTGCATCAATACGCTCACACCCTCGCACCCATATCATCCCTTTTGAAGAAGGATAGCACGTTCCAATGGGGTACTAAACAAGAAGAGGCATTTAAGAAGATCAAGTTCATCATGAGCAATCCCCCAACGTTGGCTTTTCCCGATCGCACTCAGGTCCAGATCCTTACCACAGACGCCTCCGGAATAGGCATTGGTGCCATATTATCTCAATCACCAGATGGTACTTCGGACAAGGAAACAGTCATTGCTTACGAATCTCGGGTGTTACGAGGACCAGAAATCAGGTATTCAGCTGTCCACCAAGAGGCTTTAGCTGTATGTTGGGCCGTTGAAAAGTTCAGGCATTACCTCGCAGGTCGATCTTTCATCCTACGTACGGATAGCTCTGCTGTGGCGTTTGTGTTGAATAGCACCAAACCATCAAAACTCCAAAGATGGGCCGCGATGCTAATGGAGTATGATTTCGAAGTCAAGCATCATCCTGGGAAACTCAACCCTGCCGACGCTTTATCCAGACTCCTACCTGGTGCACCCGTGAACTTCCTTATGATTGCCAAGGCCGATGATGAAGATAAAGCCGCTGGGATGGGACCCGAGTTGTGCGGTGATTATGAAGATGATGAATATGACATCAACGATATTGGATATTTGTAATCACTTACTTCAGCAAACGAATCATTAACACTATATATTAAAAAAATAAGGGTCACGTGTTAGCTGCTAACTCACAAAAAAGGATGTTAACTCACAAAAAAGGCATCAACATTACACAAAACACTGGAAAGCTTCCACGTACCTTTCCACGTATCATTGGAATCTCCCAAAGACCACACGTCGCATACACTTCTTCACTGTTGGTGATCCCTTCCAAGACATTCCTTTTGACACTTGCATGCCTTCCATGGTCACAACTTTCTAGCACTTTCAACACGTGGTGAGCCATCATGAGTTAGCTGCTTTCTCACAATAAAGGCATCAACATTACACAAATCACTCGAATCTCCCAAAGACAGCACGTCGCATACACTTCTTTATTGTTGGTGAAGCCATATCATCATAATCCCTTCCACGACATTCCTTTTGACACTTACATCGGAAACGTTAGTTACACTTTGTTACACTAGGGGTACCGCCAAGCCCATCATGGTTTCTTTTCTTCTCATGCGCCACACCTCACATCATCAAATAAAGTTTTTATCTTGAATAAGGATTGTCTTGGCGCCACACCTCACATCTTCAAATAAGGCTTTTATCTTGAATAAGGATTGTCTTGGCTGCTACGTGCGATAACGACTACCTTCGCTTCTTGCATAGTGATCATGTCTTGGCAGCTGTGAGCAATCCTTCATGTAGATTCAATTCAAAAAGCTATAAATAATGGACCAAGCAATCAATAAAGGACCGTCCATCACTCTACCTCTGTTCCTACTTGCTTTTGTAACATTACCTCGATCAACTCATAATGTCTATCCAAATCCAAATTTGCCGAACCTGTGGCCGCTCTGGACACTCTCGCAGTAGCAGTAGTGCTTGCCCTGCCAACCCTAGAGCTCAGGCTGCACGCCGTGCTAATCAGGCTAATGGTCAAGCTTTGACTTTTCATCACGTTAACGAAGCTGTTGGTGTCACGGTCCAGCATGGTGGGATGCATACCTTCGTAAACGAAACACCTGATCAAGCTTTGACTTTTCAATATGTTAACGAAGCCGTTGGTGTCACGTTCCAGCATGGTAGGATGCATACCTTCGTAAATGTTTCACGTGACTGATCTCTGACATGCATGAATACGCATTGTAGCTGATGCCACTACCACCAACAATCCTCAGCCTCGATGCAATAGTTGTGGTGAATTGGGCCATTTACGCCGAAACAGTCATAGGTGTCGACTTAATGCTGCAAACAGAAACCATGGCTCTGCAATCACGAACAACAATGAGCAGCAAATTCCAAACGCAGTTGCTTACGATGCAAGGATCCTGCCTTCCAATTTCAGGCCTACTGCCGATGCTCGCCAAGGCATTTCGGCTAATGGCAGACACTCTTTTGGAGAAATGTCGCATTCATGTCCCCATTGCGGAGCCAAGACTTGGATTGCCGAACGTACCAGCGACTCAAGCATTGTAAATCCCAGCTACTCCTTTTGCTGCAACAAAGGGAAGGTTACACTTACGTTGCCATCACCACCACCAGCTCCGTTGCTTGATTTGCTCACCGGCCAAGATGCTGTTTCGAGGACTTTTCGCACCAGTATTCGAGCATACAACATGGCTTTTGCTTTCACATCCGTTCATGCTCAGGTACACTCAATGACAGCCAACAATATGAGATCCGCATTAACCCAAACCATTTCTGTTAATGATGTATAAGTTGATAGTGAGCTTGCAAATGCCACTGCAGGGGTGTACACTTTCCGTGTCAATGGTGTTATTCACCATTCAATTGCCACTTCAATGGTCCCTTCCCATCATGAACCTGGATTTTCCCAAATCTACATATGCGATCCCAATGAACAAGTCAACATGCGTACCGCATTGAACGGCGGCCTTGACCATGACATTGTCACTCAGCTACAAGACATGATTTTTAATCATAATCCTTTCGCTCATATCTACAGACGCGCTGCCGATTTGTTGGGAGATGAACAACGCAACAACTTCAGCATCGTCATCCATTCTGATCGCTCATCAAGCCGTGGTCATGCTGGCCAGTTTCTACGCCCTGCTTCTGGTGAAATTGCTGCTGTTGTTCCTTCTTATCCTTCCCCTACGGCCTATCGTGATATTGTCATCCGCCCCCATGGCCAAGGACTTATGCACATTGATGAGTTACATCCTTTATATGACCCATTGCACTATGTGCTCATGTTCCCTCGAGGCGAACAAGGCTGGTGTGCACCAACTCAAGGTATTTATAATCACATCATGTCCTACCTTTATGTACCGATAAATTCTAACAATGTAATAATAGGACGTTTAGCCCGACGAACAGCCAATCCTGATGACGACGATGGTGACACTTATACAGCAATGCGTTTTTATGCATACCTCTTGCAAGATCGGGATGACTTTTACATGGTCTATTATGGTCGCCTCTTCCATCAGTATGCCGTTGACATGTACATCAAGGTGGAGCATCAACGCCTTCGTTACATTGAAACGCACCAAGAAATCCTACGTGCCGAATCCTTACAAGGTGTGATCGATGCAATGGGAAACGAGACTGCAAGAGAAATTGGTAGCCATATCATCCTTCCCCCTTCTTTTACTGGAGGTCCACGTGATATGCATGCACGTTATCAAGATGCCATGGCAATTGTTCGCACGCTTGGAAAACCCAATCTCTTTATCACATTTACGTGCAACCCACAATGGCATGAAATCACATCGGCTCTCAAACCTGGCCAAACTGCTCCTGATCGCCCTGATTTAACCAATCGAGTATTCAAGCTAAAGGTAAGACTTTTTGGGTACATGGCTGATTGTTTACTACTACCCCTTTACTCATCATCCCATATCTTTCCAACCTCTTATATAGTGTGATCTACTCATGAAGGACCTTAGAACCAGACATGTTTTGGGGAGGGTGGTCGCCGACTTCATGGTCATCGAGTTCCAAAAACGAGGGCTACCACATGCACACATTCTGCTTATCTTGGATCCAAGCTGTAAGCCACGTAGACCAAGTGATTACGATGAAATTGTTTCTGCTGAGATACCCGATCCGCAAATGCATCCAGCAGCATACGAGACTGTTACACGAATGATGATGCACGGCCCATGTGGCGAAACTTTCCCACAAGCCCCATGCATGGTGAATGGTCGTTGCAGCAAGAGATACCCAAAGGCCTTTGTAGAAGAAACCACTGATGCACCATCTGGAAAGTACCCTATCTACAAAAGACCCAACAATGGAAGGACGCATCGTGTATCAAATCATGTATCCCTTGACAATCGCTGGGTGGTACCTCACAATGTCCCTCTTTGTACCAAGTACAATGCACACATCAATGTCGAAGTATGTACAGGCGTTCAAGCTGTCAAGTATCTTTACAAGTACGTCTTCAAGGGACATGATCGAGCGTTGATGGCAATGCGTCGAAACCTCAGGCCAAATGAGCAGCAAGAAGAGGTCAATGAAATCCAGCAATATCGGGATGCTCGATATGTCTCAGCTTCAGAAGCATTGTGGCGTTTGTACTCTTTCAATCTTTTTCATCGTTCTCCAGCTGTGAAGTTGCTTCTATTACATTTGCCCAATCAACAAGCGGTGTATTATCGTGAGACTGATGACCTTGAAACAATCGTCCAACGTACTGCGGATCGTCCAACTACCCTTATGGGTTTTTTTGATCTCAATCGGTAAGCTTTTTTACTTTTATTTTCTCATTCGTCAGTGATTTGTTTACAGCTTTCACTAATAATCATCCATCATCCTCTAGACGCGATCCAAATGCACGTCAATATTGCTACCACGAGATCCCCTTCCATTATGTCTGGAAAAAAAGCCCTACCCCATACCATTGGGCTCCACGTCAACGTGGCCGTGGTACCATTGGTCGAATGCCTTTCGTCTCGCCACGTGATTCCGAACGCTTTGCTTTACGTTTGTTGCTACACAAGGTTCCAGGTCCTCGGAGCTTTGAAGACTTACGCAGAGTGGATGGTCACCTATATGATACCTTTGTGGATGCTGCCAAGGCACGTGGTCTTTTGGAGGATGATAATGAATATCACAATTGCTTGCAAGAAGCTATTGGTCACTTCACATCCGCATCCCAGCTACGCCAACTTTTTGTCACCATCTTGGTCTTTGCAAATCCTTCACTTCCTGGGGTATTGTGGGAACAGCATGCTTCATATTTGTGTGATGATTACCAATGGCATTACATTGTCAATGATATGGAAGTTGACATGGATCGCTGCATTGCCGAAGCACTAAGGGATATCGATCGGCTACTTACCCAACAAAACACGTCTCTTGAAGAAATCCGTGGCATGCCATCATTACCTGACAACTCCATCTTTTCACAACCGCTTCCTCCACTCCGCACTGAAGAAGATTCGTCTGCCGCTGGCGGCATTATTACACCTGAAGAATGTGCACGTCAAGTTGGTGCATTGAATGTTGAGCAGCGTGCCATCTTTGACACCATCATGAATGCTGTGCAAGACAATAGTGTTCAACAACGCTTATACTTTGTCGATGGCCCAGGTGGTTCTGGAAAGACCTTTTTGTACAACACTATGCTCGCCCACATGCGTACACAACTCAACCTATCGGCAATTGCTGTCGCATCGACTGGTGTAGCTGCTATTTTGCTGCTTGATGGTGCCACTGCACATTCCACTTTCAAGATACACATCGAAGACTTGCATGAGACATCCACCTGCAGCATTTCAGTGCAAACAGAACGTGCACAGCAAATACGCAACGCAAGTTTGATTGTTTGGGATGAGGTACCCATGATGAATCGCCTTGCCGTCGAAGCTGTGGATCGTACGTTACGTGACATCATGAGCCGCAATAATCCACAACTTAGACATGTTCCCTTTGGTGGTAAAATCGTCGTCTTTGGAGGTGATTTTCGACAAACGCTTCCTGTCATTGAACGTGGTAACCGTGCACAAACCACTGCAGCCAGTATCTCACGCTCCTACATTTGGCAGCATGTACAAGTATACCGCCTCACCATCAACATGCGTCTACACAATCTCAATGATAACACTCAACACGCTCAACGACAACGCCAATTTGCTCAATACCTACTTGCTATTGGCGAAGGCCGCATCCCCACAAGTAAGTCATTTCGTTTTTCTTTATCGATTGCATAGAACATCCTTACCAATTTTGGCTATTTATAGTTGCCCCTCATTCCGAATACATCCGCATTGATGGTGATGTTCAGTGTTTGATTGGATCCAATATACACAACATCATCGATACAATTTACCCCAATCTCTCCAACACCACCGCTTCCGATGCTCCTCAACTTGCCCAACTAGCAATACTCACCACCACCAACGAGTGCGTTGATCGCATCAATGCCATTGCCACCGATATCTTCCCTGGTGATGCACGCACGTACTTGAGTGCTGATTCGATTTCTTCTTCTGATGGCACCCCCGAAGAAGATCTACCTGTTGATTACTTGAACACGCTTGATCCTAAAGGTATTGTATTGTCATGCACATACTACATCGATGCATCAACACGTCACTCACACTTGCTCTCATTTGTAGGCATGCCAGCTCATCAGCTGTCCTTGAAGCAAAACCAGCCAATCATTCTCTTGCGCAACCTTTGCCCTTCACAAGGATTATGTAATGGCACCAAACTGATTTGTCGCTCCATGCATCAATATTACATTGAAGCCGAGATTGCAAACAACACTGTACACAATGCCACCACGGTTCTCATACCTAGGATCAAGCTCACTTCCAAAATCCCAGGTACACATTTGGAGCTTACAAGAAGACAGCTACCGATACGTGCTGCTTTCGCCATGACAATCAACAAGTCCCAAGGGCAAACTCTTTCCCGAGTCGGCGTTTACCTTCCTGCACCAGTGTTTTCACATGGTCAGCTGTATGTCGCCTTCTCTCGGGTAACCGACTACCGCAACTTGCATGTCATGGCTGAATACGATGATGATACCCGATCCCACATTACCAAAAATGTTGTATACCCTGAAGCCCTCAACTAATCAATCATGATACCCATTCCCAAAAGTACCCTTACATGTATATTCTTTAACTCTCAGAAGCACACATAAAGTTGTTTGCGTAACACGCCCATATCTCAATTAATACTCAGTATGCATCTTTTCTTTATGTAACCTTCCTAGCAACCAAACTATTCTTCCTTCTTTTTCCTTCTCTCGCATTCTTTTTTCATGCTTCACTACTGCCATCTAACAACGCACATGCCTACAATGTCGAATGTCGAAGACCATTTCCATCACGTACCAACAATGTCGAACACCGGAATGGACTTGCAGCATGTACCAGCTCACTGTGGTTGTGGTTTACCCGCATACTTTGATGCCTATATAGGTAAGGATAAATAAACTCTGCAGTCTGATACTCTCGCACTCACACTCACACTAAAGTGTCTACAAGGATATTGTAGACAAGATCGCCCGCGGCGAAGTATGTTGCCATGGACACCGAATTCACCGGTCCATGTCAAACCACACACAAGCATATGGATCAACGTTACGTCGAACTTTGATGCGTACATGAGTAAGGATACATAAATTCTGTAGTCTAATTCTCTCTTGCACTCACACTAAAGTATCTAGCAGCCTATAAGGTCGCCGGCGCCTGTTGCCATGGACATTGAGTTTACAGGTCCATGTCAAACGATCCATAAGCATATGGCTGGGCCATGTCAAACGACCCATATGCTTATGGATCAACGCTCACCGTCAAAAAGATGTTTGCAATAAAATGGGAATGTTAACCCCCACTCTGTTTGTGTATGGCTATGTGATGTTTTATTCCGCAGAAGGATACATCTCCTTTTGAGTGACACAGCGGACATCCAATATAACTCTCATGATCTACAAATGCCCTACAATGTATGTACTCATTCCTATAAACATAGTGTAAGGCCCTTCCACACAAAATCGACGTTTACGAGCGAAGCGAGCAACCCGGGCCGCTAGTCTATATTATTAAAATGATTGAGCACTGTAATGACGTAATTACTCTTTCAAGTATACAAAAAAGGAAACCCCTTTAAACAACGCTATCTCAATAGCCATCTTCCAGCATACTTCCAAGCGAATCCTTGCAAGCGAATAAAAGCAATGTATAAGGCAGCGTAGACCTCAATCACATCCATAGAATGCTAAAGAGATACCCATTGAAGTCCATACAATAAAAGCCTTTTTACGTTTATTGTAATAAACCTATCAATATATAACACAGCAGCGTCTGTACACAAAGAGCGACTACCAACTTCTTTAACTATGTTTTCGATTATCCAATTCTCTGACGAACAGCATGAGCAGACATCCCAAGAACAGGATTTGCAGAGATGCCCTCATTGCAATGAGCTTGGCCATGTCCGAATTAGTAGTCAACACTGCCGTTTCAATCCTCAACGTGTTGCGATTCGCGAAGCCAATGAGAACGATGTCCCTGTACGCATGTGCCGCTGTGGTTCAACCGATCACCAAAGAGTCAGTCATCATAGCTACCCTCTGAACTCTGCAAACATAGAAGGGGCTTCCCAAGAGGAGGTAAGGCTAATCCATGTTACTAATTTGGTAAAATGTCTCACTATGCAACAAACAGACCCCTGTTGCAAGAATCTCAGCCGAGGTGATACCGCAACGCCATTCTTCAGGAACCATGACAGCACAGTGCCCCCATTGTCATGCTTGGATGTGGATTGATGAGCGTAACGAAGGATCAAGAAACAACCCCAAATTCGAGTTGTGTTGCGGCAAGGGAACCATTGTGCTTCCTGCTCTTAAAGAAACGCCACCAGAGCTATCCCAATTGCTACGAGACAATACTCCTCGCGCCAAAGATTTTCGCAAGCACATTCGAGTTTTCAACAACGCATTGAGTTTTACATCTCTTGGTGTCCAATTGGATGATTCGGTTGCCAACTCTGAACATGGCGCGTACAATTTTCGTATCCATGGATCTGTGCATCACCGAATTGGTGGGTTGCTTCCCAACAACAACGCAACGCCAGCCTTCGCACAAATCTATGTCCATGATCCTGATGCAACAGCTGAGCTTAACTCCCGAGCAAATGCTGCAGGCCGTGGTTTGAGTGGTGTGGATGAACGTTGGAGGATGAATATACTTGCTGAGCTACAAGCGATGATGCATCGAATCAATCCATTTGTCTAAGATTTCAAGACAATGGCTGATGTTGCACGTGAACATGGGATTGAGAATGTCAACATGGTTATCCAAGCCGAAGGCACACCTGATCGACGCCGTTACAACACACCTGTTTGATCCGAAATTGGGATCATCATTATTGAGAATCAAAATGAAGATGGGCACAACAACCGCGACATCATGTTGAGAACCAGAAGTGATGGTTTGCAGTACATCAATGAGATGAATCAATATTATGATGCCATGCACTATGTCCTCATTTTCCCTAAAGGTATATAAAGCATCCATATGTCAAATATACAAACGTTAACATGCTAATGTTGATTAATCGATGATGATAGGTGATGCAGCATGGTGCATTGAAAGTCGTTCTCAACACCGAAACAATCGCAAGGCGTCTGTGATGAATTGGTACAAGTATCGATTGATGTACCGTGGTCGCGATGATGATTCTCAACGTAACGATTTGCATCGTTTTGGGAAATTATTCCAGCAATACATTGTCGACATGTATGCGAAAATGGAATCCTCCCGCCTTGGATATGTACGACTAAACCAAAAAAAGATGAGGTCTGATCTCTATTCTGGAGTCATGGATGCAATGCGTTTAGGTGACAACGATATGCGTGAAGTTGGCCGAAGAACAGTTTTACCATCATCATTTTACGGTGGTCCACGACACATGCAGCAGCTGTATCAGGATGCAATGAGCATTGTTCGACGATTTGGCAAACCAGACCTTTTTGTCACTTTCACGTGCAACCCATCATGGCCTGAAATCCAAGAAGCTTTGCTTGAAGGCCAATCTGCTCCTGATAGACCGGATATTGTTGTTCGGGTTTTTAAGCTCAAGCTCAAAGAGCTCCTCCACGACCTCACTAAGCAACATGTTCTTGGTAAAGTGATCGCCCATGTGCACACTGTGGAATTCCAAAAGCGTGGCTTGCCGCATGCCCATATTTTGCTTATCCTTGACCAAGATCATAAGCCCCGAAATGGTGCTGATTGCGATGATATTGTCAATGCCGAATTACCTGATGCTGACAAGTACCCAGAAGCACGAGCTACAGTATCCAAAAGCATGATGCATGGTCTATGCGGTGTAACACATCCTCAGTCACCTTGCATGAAGGATGGTGTTTGCACAAAAGGGTTTCCCAAAACTTTTGTGAATGAAACGATCGTCAATGAAGATGGATATCCCCAATATCGAAGGCGACAAAACCCAAATGACTATGTCATTAGAAATGGGGCTATGCTTGACAACCGATGGGTAGTACCCCATAATGTGTATTTATGCACCAAATATGATGCACACACCAACGTGGAGATCTGCAGCTCAATCCTATCAATCAAGTATGTGTACAAATATGTATACAAAGGCCACGACAGAGCTGCAGTAGCTGTATCAACAACCTCCAACAATAACAATGCCCAAGAAGACGCTGATGAGATACGCCAATATCTCGACTCCAGACATGTATCTGCATCAGAAGGATGCTGGCGATTGTTTTCGTTTTCATTGCATAAGGAGTTTCCTGCACATCAACGATTAGCCATTCACCTTGAAAACGAGCAATTGGTCACTTTCAATGAAGATGCTGATCCAACGATTGTAGCAAGTCGTGCGCATGAAACAACGTTGACTGCATGGTTTCAATACAATCGCGACCATCCAAATGATACGGAAGCTCACGAGACCTTATACCCTGATTTTCCCGAACGATTCGTTCACTTGGATGACTCTCGCAGTTGGAAAATCCGAGAAAGAGGTCATGGTGGAACCATTGGGCGTATATACAATGTATCACCACGAGAAGTGGAAAAATACCACTTAAGATTACTACTATATCACGTACCAGGTGCCAAGGGTTTCCGGGACCTTAGGATAGTGAATGGTGATGAGCCGCCAACGTATCAAGCAGCAGCAAGATTACTTGGGCTTTTAAGCGGTCAACAAGAGTGGCATGAGTGTTTGGAGCAGGCATCTCATTACCAAATGCCATATGCTATGCGTCAGCTATTTGCCATCATCTTGCATTTTGCACACCCGAAGATCCGCTTGAGTTATGGATACAGCATCGCGACGTACTTGCTGAAGACTTTCGCCAAGCTGCTCGCATAGAGCTTCAAGATCCCAATCTTCCATTCAATGACTACATCTATGATCAAGCATTTCTGGCAATTGAAGACGTCATGATTGGATTATCAAGGTCACTCGCTAATTACCGGTGCTTTACGCTTCCCGAGGACATACGACATGAAAACCATGATGATCCATCTGAGCCACTTATCATCCGTGAGCATAGACGCTTGACTCGCAGGTTACAATTGTTGCCAGAGCCAACTCTTTCCTTCAATGAAGACCAGCAACGTACCTACGATGCAATCTTACAGTCATTGCATAGCCATGGAAACCTATCCAAGGTATTCTTTGTTGACGGGGCTGGAGGTACAGGGAAGACATACCTTTTCAATAGCGTGTTGGATACAGTAAGGCGAGCTGGAGATGTAGCCATTGCTGTAGCAATAAGCGGCACAGCCTCAGTGCTCTTACATGGTGGTCGTACAGCCCACTCGACATTCATAATACCGCTTAAAGTCGATGGTACCACTTATTGCAGCATCACGCCTCGATCAGCAACTGCTCGGTTATTGAAAATGGCAAAGTTGATCGTATGGGATGAAGCTTCGATGATTAGCCGTCATGTGATTGAAGCTGGCAACCGCAGCTTGCAAGACCTAATGAAGAATGTCAACGAAGAGCTTGAAAACGTCCCCTTTGGTGGAAAAGTTGTAGTTTTTGGAGGCGATTTTCGACAGGTATTTTTTTATCCCTTTATACGAGCTTATCATTGCTCATTGCTTTATCTCTTATTCTACATGTTTATTGATGTATACGTATGAAACAGGTCCTTCCAGTCATCCCTCATGCTACACGACCACAAATCGTTTCACAGGCTCTCAATCATGCCAACATTTGGAGACATGTGCGTGTTTATCGCCTTCAAATCAACATGCGAGTACAGCATGCTATTAATACCAACAATGCCACCACCTTGCAACAATTCGCTGATTACCTCCTCTCCATAGGAGATGGCAGAGAGCCAATTGTACATGGCACCGAGGATCGCATACGTGTCCCTGACAACATGCTGCTTCCAGGTGACAATGTCTTCACTCTTATTGATGCCATATTTGGTGATCTCCATTCCGCACCACTTTCCTCACACGACTTATGGGTCGAGCCATTTTGACACCGAAGAACAAGGATGTGGCCGATATCAACAACACCATCATTGACAGATTCCCAGGTGACATGTACGACTACAACAGTGCTGATGACATGAAAGATCCTCAAGACCAAATACGCTATCCACCAGAGCTACTCAACTCCCTTTCGCCATCATCTCTTCCGCCCCATCATCTCAAACTCAAAATTGGGTGCCCTATCATGCTTTTACGCAATCTTAATCCTGCCAAAGGTCTTTGCAATGGCACACGTCTTATTTGTAAAGCCTTTCAAAGATACGTCATCCAAGCAGAAGTTGCATCCGGATCTCATATTGGAGACATGGTACTTATACCACGTATACGTATTACAGCACCAGAAGAGCAATGCCCTATTCCTTTTACACGCACCCAATTCCCTGTACGACTGGCATTTTCAATGACCATCAACAAGTCTCAAGGCCAAACATTTGATAAGATTGGCATTTACCTCCCCCATCCGCCTTTTGGCCATGGTCAGCTTTACGTCGCCATGTCACGTGTTCGCACACCTGATTCAGTACGGTTTATGCTTGATCGCGACAACTCCAAAATCGCCCAACAACCAGGGTCTTACACACGCAATGTCGTTTACACCGAAGTTTTACTTTAATCATATGCACCATGACATTTCTCCCTTTCTTTTCACTATATAGACATCCCTCAAATCCCCTCATATACAAGTTTTCACTTAATCCCCATTGTCAGCACACATATAAATATCCTTCCAACGAGTTAGCCATGTGGCCCCAACGCAAATCTAATCAATCTTTCGCGAGGGAGCGTAGTAATAGTAAGCATGTTCAATGTATGTAGATCTAAGCATTACTCCAAATGTAGTGTTAAGCCCTTCCACAGAAAATCGACGTTCTCGAGCGAAGCGAGCAGTTGGCGGCCTAGTAGACTTTTAGAAAAATATAAATACGAGCAATAGTTACAGTAGAACGAATAAAGTATCAATTATCTTATCCTTGAAATATCTCTCTTACCTTCTTTATCTTATTGAATCATCCTTGTACTATTACTTAAGGAAAGGAACGTACCCAAGAGATGCCACGGAAACCGTTAAGAGACGATTGAGGGATCAGCAAAGAAGTGTGAGGTGTATGCTGGACGCGTTTATTATAAGGCGGAAAACGAGGACGAGTTGGGATGCGAGTTGCTGCACGAAGGAAACGTGGATGAGGTGATCAAGCAGATTCATGAAGAAGGGCATTTCGGTATTGGTAATACGTATCGGCGAGTTCGTGTACAATACAATGCACCAAGGCTAGGGCAAAGAGTCAAAGCATTAGTAAAGTCATGCCATACGTGTAAATACGAAAAAGGATTCCAAGAAAAAGAAATTACCCAGCAAGGCCAATACCCATCCGATCCACTCCTTTTTACATGGTGGGTTGTGATGCTGTTGGGCCGACACTTAACCCAACCAAGCGAGGAAATCGTTATCTTCTGGTAGCGGTGGATTACTTAACCAAGGGGCCAATTGCACGTGCTGTACCAAGGATCGACGAAGAAACTACTGCAAAGTTTATGTTCGAGGAAATCATTGAGAAATACGGTGTGCCGAACTACCTGTTAACAGATCGAGGATCCAACTTCAAGTCATAGATGGTAGCCAATTTTCTCAAGGAGCTAGGATGTCGGCACCTTACTACCACTGCATATCGACCACAAAGTAATGGTTGTTGTGAACGTCTTAACCAGACCTTGGTGAACACCATATCAAAGTTGGCCCTGGATAAAGAAGGAACTGCCGATTGGGATGAATACTTGACACCAGCATTAATGGCAATACGTACAATGCCCAATGACGGTACTGGGTATACACCTGCTATGTTGTTGTTCGGCAAAGAAATGAGGACTCCCGCAAACTGGCCAGCTCCAAAACAAGACTTTGTGTTGGGTGAAGAAGACGAAGCGATTGCTCAACGTGTGGTTGCCATTAGTGAATTGTTGTCGAAATTACGAGAGGACGCAAGAAGCAAGGCCCAAAAGGAAAAAGAAAGACATAAAAAGATATACGATAAGACGGTGCAAATAAGGAACGGGTTTATTGTGGGAGAAAAGGTTTTGATGAGGGACCCAACTCCGCCAAGCAAGTTTCATGCAAGGTGGTTGGGACCAATGACAGTGGTCCGAGTCATGAGGAATGGTGTTTACCAATTGGTGGGCCCAAATCAACGTCGACTACAAGGAGGAGTGAACGGAGATCATTTGATCCCTTACGTTCAACACAAGAGATTGATACCGGATGTACAAGTCAAGCGTGCGGAACAGCAATTTCAAGCGTGGATGGAACGGTATGGTGAAGAAGAAGTTTGACCTAGCGGGGAGATTGACACACCCTGTGCCCGATGATCCGGTCAAACTTGCCTTAATGAGAAAAATGCCTATAATCATCCTGGTAGTATCTTGCCTCGTGCTCACGTGATCCCATATCCAACATCTTTACTTCCTTTCCTTGACATCATACCTGTTACCCGATCCTGGTCCCTTGCATCGATTATCATTGTACCACCTGCTTACGCACGACCACATCATCATCATCCCCCTATAGATCCGCTAGATAGAGCCATTAGAAAAGTATAAAAGACATCGAATGAAAGATGCAATAAACATTATCCTGACCTTAAGATTGATTTGATTTGTGGTGCACTCTGCTTGAGGATAAGCTTGGTGGCCATTTGAATTCTGTATCTTATTGTAATTAAGCATTCGAGCATTGAACCGTTAGATTGTTTAGTGTGAGTTTGCTTGCATATCAATTTTACCCAGTCAACCCGGAGAAAACATTCAAAAACTAAGTACCGTTCGTGTCACTTTGTTTTTCCCCTTTTGGGGGGTTTTAGCTTCCCCACCTTGTACCATCACCATCATACCACCGCTTCCTTTCGTCATTCACCTTTCTTTTCCCCTTGCCTCTCACACGGGGTTTTTTTAAATGTCACCACTTATAAGTTCAAACGCACCACGGCAGAGGCCATATATGCTGCATAGCGCGCTGCCTCGCTTTAATGAAACAGAGTTTAACCTAAACCAAACTTTCGAACTGGCATGAGACGTCTGTAGGGGAGTAGTCAGCCTCTCAACTGCCTTTTATAGTCGCTGGATTTTGATAGCTGAAACCTTGTCGTCGTCAACCACTCATTTGTCTGAGGATGTGTATTTAGAATAGCCATGAAAATATTTTATTAAACCCTTGTCTTTTATCTTTGTCTTTGAATTGGAGCTCGTTGTGAGAAGCAGTTGCGATTGCTTATTGTTTGGTTTTGACGATTGAAGGACCCCTTGCGATTACTTCATTTGGATTATCGTGACAACCTCTCTACGAACTTACTGCCCTACGTGTCATTTTGGGGGAGAAGCTGCGCATATTATTATCACACATTCGTACGGCAGACTATTGAAAACAACTTACATCCCCAACAATACACTTTCATCCATTGGGTACATCATCCATCCATCGACTTATCGACATGGCGAATCAAGAAAATCATGGTGTCATGGCCCCTAGAGGCAGGAATCTCGAAGCGGAATTGTTGCGATCATTGTTGGCCAAACCGGAACATTTTTATGGCAAGGCTGATGAGGATCCTATGGGTTGGCTAAGAAGCATCAAAAGACTACGTCGTGGTGGCATCTCAGATAGCAGCATTCTTCTTGTGGCTGGTTCCCACTTGAAAGGATCAGCAGGCGATTGGTGGGCCGAACATGAAGATGATGTCAGTACATGGGAGGTGTTCGAGGAGAAGTTTACGGAGAGATATGCAAGCAAGTCGATCAAGAGAGATTGGTGGCGACGTTTGGAGTCTCGCAAGCAAAAGGATGGTGAAAGTGTGGCCGAGTTGGTTGAAGCACAGCAAGCATTGTTTCAACGTTTGGCATTGAAAGATGAAAGGATGAAGATTGATCTTTTATGCAAGGCACTCAAGGATGATGTTGGTTTTGAGGTTGAAAGAGAGGAGCCGGAGACGTATGCTGAAGCTGTGGATGCTGCAAAAAAAGAAGAGTCCTTACGTATCAAGTACAAGCGTGCTCCTGAAGTTGGTGGTGAATCTTCAAGAAGCACAAGCAGTGGCAAGAGCACAGTGGTGATGGCAGCATCTGATCGTGGTTCCGACGTTGGCAGCATTAGCAGTTTCGATAAGGCCTTAAATGAGATGAATGACAAGTTCAATCGTTTGGAGATTAATCTCATGGAAAGGCTGAATCGACAAGTTGGCAATGGCAATCGTGGTGGCCATGGATATGGTGGTGGATATTCATTGACATGTTACAACTGTGGGCAAGTGGGTCACAAGGCTTATCAGTGTAATGAACGTATGCAAGAGGCGGGAAAAGTCAAGGGGCAGCAGTAGATGGGAAGTCTGCCGTCCCATATCCCAATACAAAAACCTTCCAACAACAACCACCAACACAACAACAACAACAAGAAGTGCACTTGATACAAGGAGTTCAAGTTTGGCAGAATGGTCGTGTGCGTCCAAGGTCAACAGCATCGGGTGAAGCAACGGCGCCATTGAAGAAGAGAAGCAAGAGAAGGGTTGTGGATGATGAATCGAACGCTATTACTTTGCCTATTACTCCGAACCAAGTTTCTCAAAGTACGACCAAGGATGTGACCATGCAAGATGTGAAGAAGAGGACAAGGAAGCCGGCTAGGCGATTCGAGGTGGATACCAACAAGCAGAACATTTGGGACGCTTTGGGGAATGCACAAGTCAACATGTCGTTTAAGGATCGGTTAGCCATTGACAAGCAAGCAGCGAAGGATTTGTGTGATGGCATTCGTTCTATTCATGGACGCAAACCCCGCAAAACCACTACCAATCTACCGTTGTCTACCCAAGTGAATGCCGTGAACCTTGTTGGATCCGATGGCGAAGAGAGTGAGGTTGAGGATGAAAAAGAAGAGGAATGGGAGGTGGAGGATGAAAAAGAAGAGGAATGGGAGGATGAGTTGGATGGAGATGACGAAGGAAGTGCCTCTGAATCGTACCTGTTTGATTCCGAATTCGAAGATGATGACGCTGATGGATATCTCTCTGATGGCTCAATTACTCAATATCCCTACAATCCTGAATCCATGGGTACTGCAAGGCCGTTTGCTGTCAAGGTGCATATCAATGGTGAACCGGTGGAGGCCATAGCGGATACAGGATTCAGTGTCAGTCATAAGCAAACCACTTGCAAGGCGTTTGGATCTACCAATCAACAAGGATCTTATGTCAATACAACAGCTGGATGAGAGAGACACAAAACCCAATGGTGTATGTGTGAATGTACCTGTTACGATTGGCGGCAAGTTGCGACGTGAGCATTGTACGGTGTTGGAAAGGCAGTCAGACTTGTTGCTACTTGGGTTACCTTGGATGCGTGCTTATGGCATTAAAATCGATCCGACAACGTTGACACTATCTATACCTTCTCAAGAAGCCAAAGAGGATGTCGTGGTGCAAGGGTATTCTCGTCATAAGCCAAAGGAGTATAAGGATGGTGATGCTGTGTCAAATGCACCTCAAGTATTTATGTTGCAAATGGTCAAGCATGTTAGCGTACAATTCAAGGATCCCTACAATTCAAGGACACAAAATTGTACTAGTACAATTCAAGGACAGGCATTCTCATTACACAACAACATTACCCAAGTGCATGGATGACTGCAACACCCACATACAACCATACACAGCCTCGGTTGCTGGTGTGGGTGCGTTATGACAAGCATTTCAAACATCCAAACCTGGTATGTGATTATGATTGCATCTGGTATTATTGTTTGTTGGTTTGATGTAAAAAAGGCTAAACAAGATGGCAGGCAAGATACTTGGGTAGAAGATTGGCCATATTGTGGGGGTACCAATTGGAATATCCCATGAGTTGAAAAATGGCGTCCGTCACGTTCGCGCAATTTTATACAAGGTGCCCTCTGCACAAAGTGAATACCCTCGTTACAATGTTTCTAGTACCCATCTTTTTGAAAAACTATACTGAAGGCGTCTCGTTTATATACCTCAACAGAGATAAAAATCAACCTTTATTAAATAAAGATAGCCAATACAAGTACCATTATCCTTAGGACTCATTCAATAATAACATCGGTCCGCTTGCTTTATTGAAGAATACTAAAGACGATAGAATGGCGGGTACTCGATCACAGAGAGCTCTATACTAATACTAGGCCCCGAATACGCTTTGTCGTTGCATAGATCCTTTATAACGGCCATGATCGTGAACGTCCTCAAATTGTACTAGTACAATTTTGAATTGTACGGATCCTCGAATTGTACGCCAACAAAGCACGATACAAGTCAAAACGCCCATGAGACACCAAGCAGGGTTGTGGCAGCAACATTGGCACGAGGAATGAAGGCCGATTGGTACGAAGGCGCTGATTCAGAAGGTGGCATGAGTCAAGAGGGGGAGGAGAAAAGAAAAGAGGTGTGTGAGGAGGAGTGTGAAAAAGAGGCGTGTGAGAAAGAAAAAGAGGAGCCAAAAGAGGTGAAGGAGTTGTTGGAGAAATATCAAGACTGTTCCGTGAAGCATGCTGGGTTGGGTCGTGTGAATGCCGTATCACATGAAATCAAGACAACCACCGACACGCCCATCAAAAGCAAGCCGTATCGATTGACATGGAGTGAGGAAACTCAGCTGCGAAAGGAGTTGGATCATCTTCTGGAGTTGGGGCTGATTACGCCATCTCAAGGCGAATGGACATCACCAGTGCTTTTTGTTGCTACGAAGGATGGCTCGTTACGGTTGTGTGTTGACTATCGGCGTCTCAACAAGATCACTGTCAAGGACCATTTTCCATTACCTTTCATTGAAGAGCTGGTTGATTCTATGGGTGGAGCAAGGTATTTCTCAACATTGGATGCTGCGTCAGTCTATTGGCAGGTACCAATGCATGAGGATTCCATTCCCAAGACCGGTTTTGTGACGAAGTATGGGGTGTTTGATTGGTGCGTATTACCTTTGGCTTGAGTACGGCGCCAGCGACATTTCAGAGATTGATGATTCGGATTCTACAACCATTGTTGGGCAAGTATGTGCACGTGTTTATCGATGATATCATTGTTTATTCTCGCACGTTGGATGAACATGTGGCACATTTGAAGCAAGTCTTTGATATCTGCAAGGAGGCTAATTTACGAATCAAGAAGGCCAAATGCATGTTTGCAAGTGATAGCGTTGAGTATCTTGGTCATCAAATCACACGTGAAGGATTGAAGCCTACGGATCGAAACGTCAAGAAGGTGTTGGACATGGTGGCACCAAGTAGCAAGGCAGATGTGCGGTCATTTTTGGGTATGGTGGGATACTATCGCCGTTTTATCCCTGATTTTGCGGACAAGGCACAGCCCATGCAACAATTGATCAAGGCCAAGAGTGAATTTGTTTAGGGTATACACCAAGAAGAAGCATTCAAGGCATTGAAAAATGCATTGATTCATCCACCTGTATTAGCATACCCGGGCCGAATTAACCTTGGAATCCCGACAGCCCTCGACACTGAAAATCCTTCAAGTTGCGCTTTTTCATGGACACCTCTTTGCTCGTACTCTCCTCATTACTTCTCCAACAATCTGAACCACTCTACAATCTGCTGAGCACCTTTCAATTCGACGCATGATGTGTTCACCAAGTCATCGGGTCAATCGGTTCCACATTGCTGGCAGTAAACACTAGTTGGCATGGGTGCAGGTAACGTTATCACCTTTCACAGTAAGCCCAGCTTTTTTATAGACTCCAACAACACACCTCATGCTTCGATCCTTGGAGCCGATACGAGATACCATACAGCAGAGATAATGATTCACACGATATATAATGAGAATGAAGGTACGTTTTCACTTTGACATACACGGATGATTATCAAGACACCCTTCAACAAATCCAATTAAGGCACACGAGTACAACAAATACAACGACAAGGGAAAGGGTTATTGTCAGCTACTTTATCCATCCATCATTGGCGTTGACGTCGCGCATTGACTGGGATACATGCATTATTGTTGTAGTATTCGATCCATTCTTGAAGTTGGCCATAAAGCTACTTGTTGATGTTATCATTTCCAACCTTCGTTTGAAAGAGACGCTGGAATTTGGTCAAGGCAGTGATACGGGAGATGATGATGGGGGTGGAGATGATATGGAGGTGAGCATGCTTGTGATCGACGTGTTGGAGCTGTTGGCGTGCGTTTATGGATGGTGAGAATCCTTGCGTGAAGCTGGCGATTGTGTACTATGTTAAAAGCTGAAAGATCGGTACATGAGCACACCCAGATACTAGGAATTGTGGATCCATTATGTGTTTATTCATTTAACCAAAAAAAAAGACAAGAAAGCAATTACACGTTCCTAATGAAGATAATAGCATAGCTTTAGCTCTGCATCATCAAACTACCCTTTTGCTTCCCTATCCTTACCTACTTGGATTCCTTTGCACATTTATCTTTCAGAGCTTGCAATTCTTTTTCCTTTTCATCAATTATATCTGCTAGCTTTTGAAGGTAGAGCTCACCACCAGCAGCACATACACTTTCAGGATAAATTTTGGTCAAGCGACCTGTAACGAACAACACCAGTTTCAATATCGGCGAATCACAGTTGTTGACGATGAAGTCCATAGCATGTTTCAGTAACACCGCTACATCGGTGTCCTCATCGAGATCGCCAGGAAGGGCACGAACAAGGACAGCCACCAATTGATCAGGAGTAGCTTCACTATACAGAAACATTGTTAGGTTTTCAGGTGCAATGATTACATAAAAGAAGACCTTACACAATGGATTGTGGGATTGGGAGTGACATTTTTTAAAGTCGGGCACCTATTTGCACCCTGTATTTATACTCTTGGTGGGTAATGTGAGCGGTGATACTTCTCCGTATACGGATGCTCATTCCTTCCAAAAGACGACCCATGTTTGTGGCATCACATACAGGGATTGCGATCTTGGTCAAGTTTGTGGGTCCTGCAAGTTGTATAAACAAACACAGATGTGGGTGAATTGGGGCCATGAAAGGTTGCACGCTACGATGTGTTGAAACACTCATCGCATGTGAGCTCTTTTGCTAAACTGCCACTGAATGCGTACACAAAGTTGACTTGTGGAAGGGGACACTGTTGGGCTGTAGATTACGCTGACTATATAAAGAAAGGCGAAAATTAGAGAAATGTTTACCACAATCAAACGTGTCCCAATCTCCAGCCATTCTTCCCGCAACCCTTGGGTGAGTTGATAGACGCGAGGACACTACATCGCTTTACAACAACTGACATAAGCCAATAGTGAGCTCAAGCCAGGCCACCCGGCCCTGAATCTTGCTCGTTTGCTTCCAGAGCAATACTTCCCTTGGACTCCGCTGCACGTTCTCATAGACGCAGCAGGTTCGTTTTTTGCCGATGAGGCAAACAAGAACTACGAGCATTACGATGCTATATGCCATGAGGCAAGACGTCTTACAAGCATGTAGCAAGATCATGTGCGTGCTGGAGCACGTCTTTATTTGGAAGAGATTAGAAGCAGAAACCAGCAGCAATAAAGGACGCTTTTAATACCATCAATGATACACCTTTGAGAACCACACATAATGTTTTGAAGCTGCCATAAATATTGAACAGCGCGTTCTTTATTGTCCGGTAAAACTTCTCGTAGTCACCATCATCGCGATGTTTGATAAGGGCGACCATTTTTTCAATTGATCTTCTCTGGCCGCCCTTTTCCGGTTGAGCTCTACGATCTGCTCTTGCTGAGCTTGGATATGGTTAGCAGCGTTAAGGTGTACACTGCCTCCGACACCATCTCCATCTTGTAGGTAGTACACTCGTGGCCTTGTTTTTTCACGCTTTAGTAACACGTCCATTGTGTGATGTAATTTCTTTACCTTCTACAAGCAGGCCACGAACAACAGGAGAGCACCGCTTCTGATTGCTGATACCAGCTCCATCTTGAAGGTGGTGCATTCGTGGCCTATTTTTATCACACTTTAGTAACAGGGCCATTATGTGATGTAGTATCCTTACCTTCCACCATGGCATCCAACATCTTCTTCATCTCCAAAGCCAGCTTGCAACGGTCATTGAGCAGCTGCTGGCCGCTGCTGGCATGAGGCTTTTTCACCTCACCCTCAGGTCTTGTCGCTGCTATTGAATGTGAACAGCCGATTAGATGGCCACCCATGGTAGTCATGTGGAAGCTTACCTTCCAAGCGGTAAACGGCATAATTGTCCCTCGCGTACGAGGCTTGCGAGGATGTCATGCCGTCACCCTTAGGGAGGTCGCGAGGGCTGAACATAGAAATGTCAACAAAAATACGTTCAAAAGAATCAAAAGATACCAAATGAAAAGACTTACAGCAACCGGTAGCTCTTTTTCATTTCCAAAGCCGGTTTGTACTTGTCGTTGAGCGGCTGCTGACCGCTGCTGGCATGAGGCGTTTTCACTTCTATCCCAAAGACGTCGTGAAAGATCTTTTCATTGCGCGTTTGGATGGACGCAATGTAATCAGGCAAGTGTATTGCCATCGTCTTGCCTTTTGCATCACATTGCAAGCATTGTCGACCGTTCGATTTTGCGTAATAGTTGGAATGCATAATAAATGGAAACATAGTTGAAAGAGAGAGGGTTTCGTGAAAAGGAAAAGGCACCTTTTATTTGTGTTGGACTCTGGTGTAACAGCGAAAGGTCGTATCGATGTTTAACCACTTCAAAACTAGGGCAGCATAACACTAAGAGTATCTAACTTATGTGTGCTTTTCCCACAAAAATGATTACGTGTAGTTTTGGATATGAGCAATTGTGTTGGGCGAAACATAAGAGGTACCAATGAACCAGAAAGGTTAAAGCATGCAGCACCATATGGAATACGTAGTACACAAGACAGCCTAAAAAGAGACAAGTAAGTGCCACTAAAACCTTCATCTCTTTCCAATGTCAAGCAGCGACGCTGATACAGTACTCTATAACCCTGAAGACGACTCGGATGAAACAGTCATTGATTTGACAATATCCTCTGACGATGAGGAAGTCATCGATTTGACAATATCCTCTGACGACGAGGAATACGAGTTGCTCGAATCAGAGGCAGAAGAAGGTCTTTACCTCTTACAACTAAAGCCACGCACATTAATATGGTAGCAAATAGATACTTCATCGGAAGTAAGGGTAGTACCAGACGACATGCCATCATACATTGGAACTGGCAATGACCGAGAGCGAGAAGACCAATTGGTGCCAACCTTGTAGATAAAGCCGGCAATTGGCATATTGATTGTAGAATTATATGTATGTGCATTTTATAATATGGGTACAATTCAAGTAGGCACAACTTGATCCTCATCTATGTCGTCAAAAATGTTGTTTTTTCTGCTAGTTGGAACCTGTTGATCATTGCTTGGTCGATCAAAAGCTAGACAGGCCCAAGGTCAATGTATGTATAATGTCATTCAATCAATAATAGTGAACACACCGCAACGTTGAAGTGCATTTCCCTGTTGCATTTGGAACTGTATCAACGAATCACTGTCATCCGAATAAAGAGAAGCGGTATCAGAAGAGTCAGGGTCAATAGATATATATCGACGAGGCATGAAGTATGGAATAAGAGAAAAAGAGTACTTCTCACAAGCCTTGTATACCACTTGTATTTGTACCCTCGTGTTTGTGGGAAAGCATTCATGTGTATTGCTTATAGGGTAGTGATCAGCCAGCGCCTTCGATAGTTCAACGTTTTTCCAACATTTGAGTGCATGGATGATCATCATGTGTACATATCCACTTTATTTCCCATCATCATTTGATGCTCTTGCAGTCCATCACCCTCCAACATCCAAACCGCTCGTTGTTATCGTGTAGTCTAGCCGTTTTTCAGCTTGTGTATTGGTCATGCATGCATAAGCTCTGGTAGTAAATCCGATCCATCCCATTTATTGCCATCCAACATCCAAATGTATGATTCTATATACGCAGTACTATCACCTCGGTTCGTATCATGCTGGCAGGTGGTGTATCTCTTGTTGTTAATCGTGCAACAGGGTGCTTTGATATGCTGCCATATTGTAGTGTCCAACTCTCTCGTCAGCTGCACTAGTCGACTTCCACGTAACTCTGCCATGTTACTTTTCGATACTATGCCGTGGTCAATGTGTGGAATGCCATTGTCGTTCGCGTGTTGTAATCCGTAAGAGAAAAGAAAAAGGGTTGCCCTAACAAGACAAACAAAAGAGTACGTCTTTCCCAAACTTCCTGATTGCCTTTGCTATCTTCATATACTTCATGCACTTCATTGCTGGTCACCATTGCATAAGACTTGCTGATTGATGGACGCTATTGGATAGAATCGTTGAGAAAACGTAAACCGGACACGTGTTGAGTTTGACAAAGTAAAGAAAGGAACGCCTCGTACGCTGTTACCTTCCCCCTTTTTTATATCCAAACGGCTCTCCGCCTTCCTCGTTGCTAGATGACTATGACCCACCCCCAATGAAATAAACTTGAGCAAACACGTATAATGAGATCCAGAGCATGAATAAAGACTACCCACATGCGAAGAATTACGAAGCCCTGCATGAACACTTTACTGATCCGCACGAATTATCAATCATTCAGTGCGAAAACATGATAGCAGACCACGAACCATATGTGCCAACCCGCGAAAATTAAATGATCCTCCGCGAACATTAAATGATCCTCCACGAACATTAAATGATCCCCCACGAACATTAAATGATCCCCCACGAAATCATTCTCCGCGAGCGCTAATTCAATTGAATCTGAGCACGAAAATAAAGGCGGTACCCACGAAACCAAAAGTGCCGCCCATTGTCGTATTTCAAGTATCATTACGCCCATGGACCATTACCAAACACAAGACCACAAGCAAAGGTGCCACCACGCTTACGCCCTCATCACAAGGAGAACGCCATCACCAGCATCCATACACATACATACGCCATCCACTACCCTATGTTTAGCCGAGATCCTTATATGTACATCCCGCCTCCTTATACATAGCACCATTACACAAGTATCATAGAAACGTATATAAGACATGTTGCAATTGTAGCTGTAAACGGCACTTGAATATATATCGATTCTCAACGTATTCTTTCATTGTCTCTTTTTATTGAAATATCTCACCCATGAAACCAAAAGCGTAGCCCACGAAACCAAAAGCGTAGCCCACGAAACCAAAACCATCACCCACGAACTCATATATCATTATGCGCGAAACCAAGATCATCACCCACGAAACCATATACCTCAACCACGAAATCATTATCCTCATGTTCCTGTTCATCTTGGAAATCCTGTAGTTGAGTGAGTGAAATAAAAAAGTAAATGGACATGGGAGCATTTAAGTAAATAATCCCTTTTTATACTCTTTGAAGAAGCTTCCGCTGCCACTAAACTATGCTATTTATGGTTAATGAATCTTACATAACATGCATCCGAGTCATTCCACCGAGTCAAAAAGAAAAAAAATCTATATAAGGCAAGTCTTAATCATATAGACTTACTTTACCTCAACTACCAATTAAGGCGGTGGTTGCCCTCAGCTTTTGGATATGGATCCTAACACCATGACACGTGCGGTGCTAAGGGTTGTTCAAGAATATCCGGGGAGGTAAGTTGTGTGTGTAGGGTAGATAAAATAAGAAAGACTCCACCGGCAAGTAGAAATACAATGAATACAAATGAAATGTAAAATAAACAATGAACACTGAAGACTGAAAGATCAACCTGCAATGAACAATAGAAAAGATAATCAAAGAGAGAGAGAGAGAAAGGGAACAATGGGAGGGGTGTGTGAATAGTCTAAAGGTAAAAAGGGTCTCGTTCGCACAATATCAGCGATCAGCAATAGGAAACAATCCTTCTTCAAATCTTCGGCTTCAAAAAGCTTGTCTTTCTTTATTCAATCATTGAGCTAATTTATATTGACTTGACAAATACAAGGATGATGATGACAATGATAATAACAATATGGGTGTGTGTGCGTGTGCTTGTGTGTGTGTGTGCGTGTGCGTGTATCTTAGTGTGTCTGGATTTACATATAGTGCGTCTGAATGATAATGTATGATCATGGTGCATTCGGGGACAACCGAGTGAGTGATAAAAATGATAAGACGTCGCAAGAGAAGTCGTTGCCATGACGAATGTGAGATCAGGGTGCAATCGTGGTGCCGTCGTACTATGTCAATGTAGAAGTGTGAATGAACAACATAACAAGTAAAGTGGAATGAGATGAAGTGAAAGTCGTAAAGTCAGAAAGGAAGCAAGGATAACAAAAGTGATGAGTAAAGGGAAAAGAACACGTAAAGAAAGTACTAACAGGGAACAGGTAAACAGGGAAAGCAATAAACAGGGAATGACGTGGGCAAAATGTGGTGCATGAAACGGGGCATCGGGGAATCCAAAAAGGGAAAGACAAAGGAGTGTGAGGGAAACATCAAGCATCGTCAAAGGACATCACGTGGAAAGCACCAAAGGCGAGCTTGACGGGTTGAATGAAAAGATAGGGGACCACATTTCTACGCACTGCAAAAAGTTGTGAATGTCGCTTGTTCTTCATAAAACCTTACCCATATATACATTCGGACCTCGACAATCCACTGCTGGTAACCATTTGTATCGCCGACCTCTGATTGGCAAGAAATCGCCGAAATAAAAACGTCTCCTTTTCACTGAATTGACCATATCGGCATACGATATAAAAACCATACTCCGATGTTCCGCAAAATTTGTTCACATATGGAGGCCGCAATACCAAATCTGGGAAAAAAAGGTCCGAACTTAATCGAATCAAATGCGCCTGTGTTATGAGGGAAAAACTACCCAAATTGGGTGGATTTTTACTAAGTCGAGAGCCTGCTTCTGCCAAGTGGGGGAAAATGTTGCCGTAACGAGGCTATGATTACTTACTATGTTCTTCGAGGTGCTCCAAATACGCTGGTGCAATCCCGAAAGTCCGCCGACCACTAGATTACGAGCTATGACCCTTTCTTTTTTAATCA
>NW_026695436.1:0-65704 GCF_029851405.1 Lichtheimia ornata | reverse complement strand
GATTTGACTGAGCTGCGGTCAAAGAGAGATTACATCACTCTGGACATCAAGCACGCTCGATGTAGCTCAACCGATGTAATCTTGTGTGAGCGTAACTCAACCAAATCAGCTCGGATCAACCTACTTTAATCATGGAAATGAATGTCTAGAGCAGGAGCATCGTCCACCTACAATAGAATGCACAAAAGTTGGGAATGCACAAAAGTGGCCATTAGCTGCCAATGTATGACATCAAAGTGAGGGTTGTGTACCTTTCATGCATTGTCCCTGAAGTCCTGACCTTTTAGCTGAGTTACCCAAAGAGGTCCTTCTGCATCTTTGGCTCTCCAGGGTCTAGCTACTTGACAATGAACAAAGACCACTTCTCATATAGCATCACGCTTACAAACATAAAGGTGCCTGTATCTCTAAACTTTACAATGAAACGTGGGGTCTTTGATAGAACAATGGGCTCGGCTTGGCCAACTGCACCTTGTGTGAAAGTTTCACGATCAAGCTTGCCAATCCTAGATTTCGCAATGTCGTTACCAGCCAAACTGGATCTGGGGGTCGACCTCTTCGACGACGTCGACCAAAAAATATTTTTTGGGCTGTTTGCGACATTGAACGTGAAACTTTCACACAAGGTGCTGTTGGCCAAGCCGAGCCCATTGTTCTATCAAAGACCCCACGTTTCATTGTAAAGTTCGGAGATACAGACACATTTATGTTTGTAAGCGTGATGCTATATGAAGAGTGGTCTTCGTTCAATGTCAAGTAGCTAGACCTAGACAGAGCAAAAGATGCAGAAGCGATTGTTGTGCAATTAACCCGGGATGGGCGGGATTTCAAGAGTCAACCTTATTGGTTGACATTGCATAATGGTCCCTGCCCCTATAGTAAGATCCGCCTATGAAGACCGTATGGAACCATGGTATGGTGAACAAGTCAAAACTAATCAGTGCATCTGATAGTATTCGTGCGAAAGGGCGAGAGAGGGATGGCATTGTTTGTCTCCAGGGGATCGTAATCATATAAGAGTATAGGTACAAGATACGAAAGCTGTCGTAAGATGCGTATGCATGTACCCATATCACATTGTATCAGAGCTCACTCTTTCTTAAATGTAATGACTTCAGCTTTCAATGGATCAAATTTCTGTAACATGTACTATTGTCAGGTGTCATTTAACATAGGTTTATTATCCTTGAAAGTACAAGCGTCTATTTAAAACCTGTGCACTATCCTGAGAATTACCATCGCCTATCGTCTATCGGCATATGAACAAGGAAGCTCTAAAGAATGTGGTGTGATGAAAGCAACAAAGGTGCCTCGATGCAATGATGTATATGACCTAATCTCGTTTTCCAATCTTCATGGTTCTATCCTCCCTTTCATTCCGGAAACCGATCAAGTGGGTCACATAGGATCGGTGGGCACCATTGTGTCATTGTATCCTTGGTTGCTGCCGCCATAAAGCATCTTCGTCCATGATTGCAAACTCGTTGCTGTGCGTTCCTTGACTCCAATACCCAATACCATCCATTGGTAACAAACCACCTTCGTCAAAGATATAAGCCCTCTCATCCATGCCATCCAATCCATCATCATCCTCACCCGTATCCACGTAGCATGGCCCATCCTTCCTGCTGGTGACATTGCTAAGTAACCAAAACGACATCAAGATCCCCTATCACCGTGCTTGATTGCATCCATCCATCCATAACCATTGCAACTCCAACATGTTGATACCAAGAACCCCTTTTGGTCGCTTCCTTTTCCATCCCGCTGTTGGTCAATCTCTTTCTTGGTCATTTTCTATCGCAACTCAACCAGATGAAGAATGCTTGATTGGGCAAAAGTAGTTGATGGTTGAAATGGCATCATCCATAAGGATCCGTATGTATTGAAAGCAAGTTGCTACACGTAAATAAAGCTGCTTCTATACAATGGCTATCTGCTGTTCATGTTATACAAAAGGCTGCAAGGCATGCTACTGCAAGTAAAGAACGCTGTTTGAGACAATGGAGTAAAGACCTCGCTGATAGCAATTGCTGGAATGAATGCTGTTACCATTGGTCGTGGTAGACGAGTGTACAAGAGAACGTGTAGTGTCAATGGGAGGCGTGTATTGTAGTGGGTTGCATGTGGCATGGACTTGCCATTCAGTCGACGACAATCGGATCAAGCCAAGTGTAGGATTGACATGATGGGTTGAAGCAGGACAATCGTTTGCAGGTGGTAGTTGTACTTGAATGGGTAACAGGTGAGAATGGGAGGAAGAGACAAGAAGCGGGAGGTGGAAGAGGTGGAAATTAAATGGGTAGGACACCTCTTGTATAAATGCACGAACACTTGAAAGTGTAATCTTGATTATGGGATTGCCCCTCTCGAACATGAAACTTTCACACAAGATGCTCTTGGACATGTTAACCAACTTTGTCATAATAAGGAACCTATACTTCATTATAAGAAATTGAATGGGAGGGTACAATGTGGGATTTATTATGGAGATCGGAATGCAGGTCAGCCCCAGATTCATGATTCATCGAAATACTATGTAGTATCTTGGGATTCCCCATTTCGAACCTGAAACTTTGTCTGAAGGTTCGCTGCAACATGCTGGTCAACTTCATTCATTTAAAAACCATACACTTCATTAAGGATGTCTTGAATGCGGGAGGGCCCAAGCGGTGGATGATGGGCAACAAAAGAGCGGACGGCCCACCGCCCCGAAGTTGCTCACTTCCAACTTGAAAATTGGTCAGAGGGGTGCTCTCGAGCATGCTGATCAACTTTTTCTAATAGAGACTTCACGCTTCATTTGAAAATTTGGAATGGGTGCGTCCACAAGTTTGAGAGACGGAGACATTCGCAGGGTCTGCGATTCAATAATTTTCATGCTTGCTGTTCCACCGTAGCTAAGTCAAATCGGCTCGGATCAAGAAACTTGAATGATGGAAATGCTCGGCTGGAGCAGGAGAATTGTTCACATGCAGTGGATTTTGCAATAACGCTGATTGTGAGGAAATGGTTGATAACTCGCAGCTTGTAGACTATCATCAATAGTATGTAAGTATCATCCACCCATCCTTCCAGTCATGCAAGGTAGCTGTGTTACACAAAGAGGTCCGTCTGCATCTTTTGCTCTGCCAGGGTCAAGCTACTTCACAATGAACAAAGACCACCCTTCATATAGCATCACGCTTACAGCATATAGAAAACATAAAGTCAGCTGTATCTCAAAACTTTACATTCAATGTTGGGGTCTTTAATCGAACAAAGTTGCTCGCCAGGGTCAACAGGATCTTGTGTGCCAGTTACACGATCGTGGTGGCCATTCCCAGATTTGCCTAATGTCGCCACCAGCCAAATTGGATTCGGGTCGACCTCTTGAATTTTTTTTAGCGGGTGGCGACATTTGGCATATCTGGGATTGGTCACCTCGATCGTGAAACTGGCACACATGATCCTGTTGACCCAGGCGAGTAGCTTTGTTCTATTAAAAAAGACCCAGCATTGATTGTAAGATTTTGAGATATGGGCATCTTTATGTTTTCGCTATGCTTTAAGCGTGATGGAGCTGCTTACTGATAATGGATGTTGTTGAGAGCACTATAGACAAGGCGAGGAACTGGGCGAAAAACCACGTGGCGGTTACACACGTGCGTTTTTGAGAGGTTGTTGCTGCATAAACGGATGATGAATAGCTTTAGGGAGGTACGTGAGTAAACAGTAAACAGCATCCAATATTGAATACGCATAGCAGCAATGGTGGACTGTGTTCTTGATATTTGGTTGTACATGCCATCTGCCATTATCCTCTACATGCAACCAGCAGCGACTGGGATCTGCATGCGTTTCCTAAGTGCCAAGGTCAAAAGGATGATGTAGTATGCATGGATACAACAATGGGTGTGTAATAGCTGCTGTGTGTATCTTCCCTTGTGCACAAGAAAATGCTTGTCTTGGTGATCTTGTATTAATAGGACGCCTGTTCTTATGTATAAAGGGTTCTTCTTGGGAGAGAAATGAAATGTAGTAGGTGATGCGCATGGTAAGACATAACAATGAAGCGGAGACAAGTGCATCTTTGATTATGTGCACGGACCAGCGTACTTGTGTAAATGAACGACACACATCCTGTACATTGATTAGTGAGCCTTAACGCTGTCACGTATTCTAGTGATTGTTCTTACAATGGTAACCCGTTTGATTATGAAGGTCCCAGGTTGACATGCTTCTTGCTGGTGCTTATGATAAGCCGTATGAGCAAGTTTTATAATTAATCCAAAGTAACCTTTGCCTGTAAGAAGGGTCGTTGACCCGGGTACAGACCCGCGTGGTTTGTGTAAGAATCAATTAGGTGTTGGGATGTAATCTTGATAGGGATCTTAGAATCACTGGCCATGATGTGCATGTGAATCAATGGTTGTTCGTAATGTCTAAAGTAGTTGACCAGCAGGTATTCACGAGGACAAAATGATTAGCAGTGCATCCGAAAGGTTCTCATGTAAAGCATGAAGCATGATACGTGGGATAAGTGATACGAAGCAAAAGGTTTGCGTCGTTAGCAGCCATCCGTCACTTGTCCATCACGGTTAATAGACCACCTAAAATGAACATATGGTCTTGCATGCTTTGGAAATGGCATTGATAACTTTGGTGCTTACAAAGACAACATGCTTGCTAATGGAGCTTTATTGAGGTTGCTACATTATGTGGTGATGTTAACATGGTAGCTAGCTTGGTTTAGGATTCCTCGTAATGGAGACGGGCCACTAATGCTTGTGGTGGTGTCGTATGATATACTTTGTGCCAAGGATGAAAGAATAAAGGTATAGGACGGTGTATGGTTGATGGTTATCTATTGTTGTCAAGCAGCAATGAGATGGTGTTGGTGTAGTAGGATGATGGATGTAGGACCTTTATCATAAAGATGCGACGCATGATGAGTGAGTATTGAGCTCAGGCCAGGTGTTCGATCTCATTGGTTGGGTTAGGCCTAACGGGTGGGGATGCTCACCGAAGCTTTTCTTTTTTGGGGAGCCACACAGTCTCCTCCTTTCTTTCCCGGAAACAGAAAAAAAGTACACCATGGATCAACAAGCATGTAAGGCCACCCAACATTCAACTTGGCATTCTCATGTATTGACCCCTTCACATTCGCTCCTCCATAGCTGCCAGTGTAGATATCAACAAGAAGCAGAGCAAATCGTTCACAGCACCAACACCTCAGAACACGCCCATTAACCCTGCACCCATCACATCCGAATATCGTCCAAGCATATCTAGTATCTCAGAAGAAAATAATCAAGGTATGTTGTTGTGGCGGTGAAAAGGAATGGCTATCTCTTGGGGGTGTATGTTTGCATGTGTTGGAGAGAGTGGGAGCGAAGAGAACGTATGCGTATGTGTTTGCGTGAGGATATTGGATCAAGATATGGGTGTCAAGGCGAGGACAAAGGATGTCAAGTTCTAACGACCAAGTTGTCAGGAGCTTTGGCCACCATGCTCCAAGGTAGACTCGGCTCTCTTGCAAGTAATCCACTCCCTGCCAGTGTTCAACGTCGTATCCATGGTCTTCAGTATCTGCAATCACAGCATGCCGAGCTAGAGGGCAAGTTTCAGGAAGAAATCTTGGCATTGGAGAAAAAGTATTTGGCATTGTACACCCCGCTTTACACCAAGCGCGCTCAAGTCATTGCTGGTGCTTATGAACCTACCGAGGAAGAAGTTGAAGCTGGCAAGAAAGTTGACGAGGAACAAGATGAAGACAATGAGCAACAAAAGCAAAAGCAACCTGCAGCATCTTCCAGTGACAACAAAGAGGACAAAGACGATGATGAACATGTGGATGGTATCCCCGAGTTTTGGTTGACTGCATTGAAGAATCACCCACAAATTTCGGAGAGCATCACTGATCAAGATGAGCAAGCACTTAAGCATTTGGTGGATGTTCGGCTATCGTACATGGATAAGCCCGGTTTCAAGCTTGAGTTTGAGTTTGCCGACAACGATTACTTTACCGACAAGGTGTTGACCAAGACTTACTATTACCAAGATCACGCTTATGGTGGCGACTTTGTCTATGATCATGCAGAAGGTTGCAACATTCACTGGAAGGAGAATAAGGATCTCACTGTCAAGGTTGAAACCAAAAAGCAACGCCATAAGGGTAAAGTAGCACATTGTGTGGCAAGCCAACCCAGATTGCTAAGCCCATTATAGGTACCAACAAGACACGTGTTGTCAAGCGCACAGTCCCTGCCGATACGTTCTTCAGCTTCTTTAGCCCGCCAAGCTTCCCTGGTGATGATGAGGAATTGGATGAGGAAGAGGCTGAAGGCCTGGATGCCAAGCTCGAGGTGGATTATGAGACTGGCGAGGAATTCAAGGACAAGATCATCCCTCATGCTGTGGATTACTTCACCGGCAAAGCTTTAGAATATGAAGGATTTGAGTCTGAGGATGAAGAAGACTTCTTTGAAGAGGAGGAGGATGACGATGACGACGATCTCGATGACGATGATGATGACGATGACGATGACGACACGGTATGGTTTGATCCAAATTGATTGCTTTTGATGGTAACTGACAGCTTATTTTCCAGCAGCCTGCAAAGAATGAGAACGCACCCGAGTGCAAACAATCGTAACCAGAAATGGATTATGGCATCCTGTCATTTGTTTGTAGCTTTAGCTTCCCACATTATACCATGAAATACATTTGGATGAAACGCTTGATATAATTGATAGAGTGAACTATATGATCATTGCAAACAGTATATTGGGAATACGGTATAAAGGTACTTTTGAGGGAGGAATGAGGAGCAAACAATAATGATGATACGGGCAATCAAGATGATCAAGGTGAAGAGGGTGGTGGTGGAGGAAGTTGGTTGTATTGCTCTTGCAAATCAACGAGTTTTGGAATGATGGTCAAACGTAGATGACGTCTTTGATCGATGTCTGAAATTCTTGATAACAGCCGCATAAATGTGTTTGTGCAATCATTAATAGCTTCATGCGCTGTAATGCGGTCCCCTTCGTAGTACAACGACCCCATTGAGTCTTGTGCAAAATTCAACTATGCAAATGCGATTGTTGCATGAGCGTGGTTGTAACGCGTGTTTTCCTTCTTTCATACATAACAACAACGCCTCTTACCTCGTCCAATGCCAATAGATACAACCTTTGAAGATGATCAATTTCTTCTTTTACATCATTGTCGGTCAAATCAGAAGCATTACAGCCATTGCGTCGAAAAAGCATGGTCCTTATTTTGTTGCTATCCGTCGATGATGACGACATTGCTGGTGCTTCTGGTTTCGTAATGTTGTTAACTGGCACAAGTTTCCGGTAGTGGGATGGCGTACAATGGCAGGCGTGGATATGGTTATCGTTGTTTCGTGTCGTACCATGCTGGCGTTTTCGTCTTCCACCACGAACATTAGATGCAAGCCTTGCAATAAACGTGATCCATTTTGCTTTGAATGATATTGAACGGCAAGTTAAAAGCATAGTTGTGTGTTCGTGGGCGGGCGAAGTTGGGGATTGAAACACCAGCGACAAGAAAGAAATAGAGGAGAAAGATGTAATGTGCTGCGCGTAACTAAAATAATGCGTATTGTAGCAAGCGAAAAATAGGGGGGCTCGATGTGCAACATCTATGTTGGTGAAAGCAAACAAAGCCCTGTGACATCCATATTGATGATGGTGGCGATCAAATGACGACGTATTATAACGACACTTTTCAATACATAGGCCCCTACAGCAACAAGCTCCTGCAGTTGTTCGTTTGTTTTTCTATTGTATGATGCATAAATAAGTATCACGTCTTGTAAACAATAAACACATAGCATCGATCTTGAACGGTGATATCATTAACGTGGCTAGAATTATGAGCTATGATCACCAAATGGTAGGTGGTAACCTCGTGTGTGGATCCATGCATGTGTGGTACCAGTTGCTTGAGCAAGTGCATGATGAAAAGGGATGCAGGATATATATTTATGGCTGTTCCCATCGCGGAACCGGAATGTATTAGTCCGCTTTTGTTTGTGTACCTTGGAGCGGCATAAAAGATGCTTGATTGCATACATCCTAATGCATCCCCAATAGTTTTGGGTACTTTTTTCTTTTGCACATTGAAAGTGAAGACATCACTAGCCATCATAGGTAAGCGTATAAACACACAATCCATGGCTTGTTTTATTTGCTATCACGCAAAAACTCGCTAATGGCTTGATCCACTGCCTCATATCTTGTTATCAACACGTCATAGCCCGCTCCATCTTACGCAGCAAATGACTCTTGGGTATGTATTATTGAAGTCGTGGAGCATGGCGAAATGGTACATAGGGTCTATAAAAGCCGTTGCATAAGATGATGTATATATGAATCCTTTATCCATTATTATATACCTTGTCTTGATCGCCCCAGAGAACCAATACACTAGGAAATTTGGGTTTTGTTGTCCACTTTTCTGATATCGCTCATGTAAATCATCTAATGGGTAATCCCGTACTTTTCATGTTTGCATCCCAATGACCAACTTGTATCCCTCGTTGGTTCGCAGCTCGATGGGGTATATTCATTGGTGTATGGCAAGTCATCAGAAGGCATGCTTGATTCACCATGGTTCATTTCTCGATGAATGTCAACCATCTTCGTGCGTCCATACACCTCGATTGTGTTGATGAGAATTGCCGTGTTGTCGTTGTTGAGCATATAGCGCCAGCAAGCAGTTGTGCGCATACATACTTGCCTCTGGATGCAAGTCCCAATCTTGATTGAGTAATGAAGTAAGCCATTGAGGAGTTGAGCTCATGGTATGTATTGCGCATCAGCATCGCCTTGTATGGTGATCTGTGTATCATGTTTCCCAAGTTCTGTTCTGGATGATGGTCTTGAATGGTGTCTTGTGGCATGTATTTATGTCACCTACAAAGGAGTCCCAAATTCCTATCAGACTAGGCATCCTTTTAATGTATAAATGACACCTACCACAAAGCTCCATCAAGGAACACAGCCAAATGCCATTACATGGGCATCAATAATGAGCACTTCAAGTGGTAAAACAATGATGAAACCAAAAAAGATGAACGCATGAGTACCCTCATTTTGGGGATCACATAATAAAGAATACCCTTGAGACTTACCAAAGACCATTGATGATTGATGATATGCATACAAGTAGGAGCAAAGGGTTTATGGTGCTGTTGGTGCAAAGAGCCTTGTTTATATGTGAGTTGGCGTGAGAATTGTTGTCATGATTAATTGAACTGATAAAGTGGTCAAGCATCTTGAAGTACTGTGTCGAAGTGTTGAAAACTGATAAACCCACCTGCCCCTTAAAAGGTTATCATCACCGAGCCGGAATGTATGTCCGCTTTTGTTTGTGTACCTTGGAGCGGCATAAAGGATGCTTGATTGCATACATCCTAATGCATCCTCAATGGTTTTAGATACTTTTTTCTTTTGCACATTGAAAGCGGAGACGTTACCAGCCATCATAGGTAAGCGTATAAACACACAATCTATGACTCGTTTTATTTGCTATCACGCAAAAACTCGCTAATGGCTTGATCTACTGCCTCATATCTTGTTATCAATACATCATGGCCGGCTCCATCAAAACGCAGCAACTGGCTCTGGGGTATGTATTGTTGAAGTCGTGGAGCATGGCGAAATGGTACGGTCTATAAAAGCCGTTGCATGAGATGATGTATATATGAATCCTTTATGTATCCATTACGTACCTTGTCTTCATCGCCCCAGATAACCAATACGGGTAAATTTGGGTTTTGTTGACCAATTTTCTGATATCGGTCATGCAAATCATCTAACGGGTAATCCATTACAGTGCTGAGAAAGGCTCTAAAAAAGCCTGAATGTCCCTGAAATTGAGAGAACACGGCTGTGGCAAGGCGATTGAAATCGGGCGATGTCCTCGACTCCTTTGTACGCGATGTTTTAAAGAAATGAGCGACCCCCTTGTGAGCTACCCATTTGAACCATGATTGTTGCGACAATGATCGCACCATGGATAGCTTGAGCAATTTACCATAGAGAGGGAGATCTTTTTCGGAATCCATCAGACCAGCTGGGGCAATGAGAACGAGTTTGTTGACTATCTCAGGATAAAATGCGGTAAAGGATGTAGCAATGCCGCCTGGGAAATGCATATGCTTACGTTGTTAGGATGATAACATCTTGTATGTCATACGTGAGATGATGGTTTTACCTCCTAATGAAATACCGACAACGTTGGCTCTTTGCCAGCCAACTTTTTGAAGTAAGAGGACGAGTTGCGTAGTATACAATGATTCATCATAATAACCAGGAGGAGCATCTGAGTATCCACGTCCCCATAGATCAAAGACAAGCACATAGTATCCATTGTCGGCCTAAAATGGGTGATGGTGTCTTTGTTAATCCATATGACAAAGAAGGTTACGGCGTTAATGGTGTCTTACGAGATGTCTTGCAAGCTTGTCATATGTCACAGCACCGCTGCTTATACCATGTACGAGGACTACACGTTCACCATCAGGATTACCGAAAAGCCAATAACGCATGGTGCCTTGCGGCAGCTCTACGAAATGCCCGCCTGGGTAAAAGTCAAGGGTGTACGTATCGGATGGTTGAACACGTAGTGATGGTAGCGTGTTTTTGAGAGCAGGATCGGTACGGAAGAACAATGCCGAGAATATCCCGGCAATGACGATGGTGATTAATTGTTTCCTAGTAAATGCCATACTGCATGTGTGCGGGTGTTTGTCTTGGGATGAAAGAAGGAAAGAAAAACAATCGAGCAACTTTCCTCTTTTTGCAGAATGCATGTTGCACGAGCGGATTTTAGATTCGTGTGCCGTCATTGATGGGGCCCTTTGTCCTTTTAGGATACACGTCTATTGGAAGCATGATTGATTCATGCCACTTCCAGCTATACCTGGTATCCACTTCCATGTATGTTTGTGGTTCATTGAACCCTTTCACGCGCTACAATGTGCCCAATAGCCATAGCCGCCGGATACTACAATGTCACATGGTTGAATGGGATACCCAGCTGACGATTTTCATATGCAGCAGCTGATCAATGCGACAACTTTTTACTTTGACAACATTGCATATTTCAGCAAGATAATGGGACCAACCACACTTGAATAAGCATTCTTGACAATGAAAAAAGACGACCACTTTACTTATACAAAGATTACATTGACGACATTGAGGATTGAAGGTATAAAAGGTACATGACAAGGCTACCAAAGTGTGTGTGGATTACAAGACAATTCATCTCTACAAAGTCATGTGTGTTCCTCGTCGCCGTAACAAGGTTGCTGCAGGAGATCTTATCTGGATGCCAATTCCGAGGGAATTACTAGTGATTTCAATCCTGCTTGGTGCCAGCATTGCGATAATGATTGTCAAGGCTCTCCCAACTCCACTTGTTGATGTAATTCAAGGTCTATAATGTTACACAGATTGAAGACACCACGAGCTCATGCTCCATTGTCCCTTGTGGCACGTTGTTGTGTGTAGTATAACCAACCCCCCTCCTCCTCAAAGTGGCCTATCTCAAATAAAGACGGAGTGAAGGAGGATTTGATTTCATTCTCTCTTTCTCTCTTTCTACGCACAACCCATTTTATACATTAACCCTTGTCGTTCTCTTTTATCTTTTCTTTACTCGGACAATTCTTATCTTCTTCCTTCCACTCGTCCAGTACAAGCAAACACCTGTTTTATTCGTCATCGTACACCCAATGCATCCTCGACGCTAACCTTACAGTCATTCAACATCAGCTTCAACTACAACTTTCACTCGTCCATTCTATTTCCTAATGTCAGCAACCGGTTGCTTTGGATCGCTTTGCATGCGCAATCTCAAACACGTCAAGCTCATCAAGAGCTGTTATCCTCGACGAGAGGGTGAGAAAGGACCACGGTCATCAGAACTCAGCTATCTCACCTTTTATGCAAGCTCACGACCTGCCAAGCTCACCAAAGTGGGTCGTTATCTTCAATACAAAGTTGAACGAGACATCTACAAGGGCCGTAAGCAGCAAGTATCGAGTTTGTTTCTTACTTGATGGTGGTCACTGAACGCTCTCATAGAAACAATCAAGTATCATTATCCATCATCAAGGCATTGATTCAATCATGTCACCATGATCTCAACCTGTTTTCAAAGTGGGTCGTTCGCATCCTCAACAAGACCTTGGATACCCGAGACAGTGATTTGGTTGAACTTTCATGTGAAACTGTAAGTCGATAGCAGGTTCTATTGATAGATGGGGCTAACATGTACGTACAAAGTTTGTTATCTTTTGCAACTACCATGATGGATCAACTCTCGGCATCGACCCTGGATTCACATCAGACTTTGAAGCATTACTCCAAAAGTTTGCCGATTTTTGTAATTATGCCAATGAAGATGAAGATTATGCATTGAGGTAAGAGGTTTTATATAAGAGTGGTATGATACATGGATTAATGGATGATATCTAGAATGCAGTACATTGGACATCGTGGCCTTCAAGCAGCTGTTACATCGTCTGCAGTACATGCCAGTGATTTTTCGACTCAGCTTGACATCATTCTTCCTGCTCTTCTTCAGACGTTGATCGTTTCCGGGGAAGCTGGTAGTCGTTTGGAAAAGACGTAAGTGGGACTCATTCAATTTTGATATGCATGCTTACAACGAATCTAGTGAGACGATAGCTACCAAGGAAGGAGAAGGTGGATTGACACGAGGTGCAATTGAAGCATTGGCTGCCCAAAGTACGGGTATTTTGTTCTCAAAGTCAAATGGTGCTGCTGTTCGGATGGCGTTGGGTTTAGTCTACACGTAAGTATACATACCAGGATTGTATACAGCAACTTAATCAATGGGTCATGGTAGGTTTGCCGATGACAATGGACAATGGTGGCCTCCAGACAGGGTTGTCAGCACGATGGAGCTCATTCTCGACTCTGTACAACAACAATATCGATACCTTTTGGTTTCAGAGACATTACAACAATTGGAAATCAGCAACACGTTGGAGCGCAGCTACTTCAATGACAAGCATTCATGTCTTATATCAGTGCTCGATACCGTTTTGAATGCCGATAATGCTCCTCTGGTTGGTGTATCCGTATTGGAGGTCCTCAATGTATTGTTCACGCTGCTAGTCAAATCGTTGCATGTCACATCATTTCGACAAGAGCTACCAGCGGATCAAAATGACCGACAAGCCGTTTTCGAATACGTGATTCATCAAGGAATTATCCACAGCATTGGTGGTCTCGCATCCCAAAACTATTATCAGAATCAGCTTGACGACATGGCAGGATACATTATTGCCAAATTGCGTGCCAGCACAACTCTTGAACATGTGGATGGGTTGCCAATTCAGGTGTATCGTCGTGTTGCTCTGATTTGTCTTGATCAGCTTGTTGGCGCTGAACATACATCAGCTGTTGTTGTGGATACTCCTAGTGGCCGCTCGATATCTTCAACAGGTTTATCTACACCACCCGAGAATATCATCTCTGCAGCAAGTTGGACATCGGCTGTATCTTTGTTGACCGATAAGCAACCAGGTAACCTTCCTTTTTACATGGCTCATCCTACATCTAGTTTACTCATCATATGGTATAGAAACGCGACTTGATTTTGCCAGATCTCTTATTCGCTATCTCGATATTACAGCACCATCTCCTGAAGCAATATCAGGGTAAGTAACCTCAACATTTATGCTGCAAGCAAGATACTTACAAACATTACAACATTGTTTATTCAGCCCCTATCCTGTGGTATGTGTATAAATAACATCATGCAGTCGGCTACAAGCTTCTCACAACACCTTTTTGTAGCATTTGCTTACCCAACATACCGATGTGGTCTTTGTCAACTCGTTACACCATACCATTATCAGCGGGGTACAGAAAGAAGACTTCCAAGCTGGTGATTCCCAAGCACTTTACCTCATTTTGTGTTCTCTCACTCGCCGATTTACTGTGGATGCAGCGATAAGAACCGTACCACTCATTTTCAAGCTTCAAGATATGGTCAAGGATGGATCCATCAAGAACGTGACAATTCAGCGAGCAGTGATAGCATCCATTGTAGAATGGCTCGGCATGATAGCTGAGTATTTTCACATTGAGAACCTTGGCGAGTACATTACCAGGATTCGACAACAGCTACAAGAAGCCAACGCATGGACATCCACCATATTCTCTGGACAGCTGCCATCAACGGCCGAAGCCAAATTCTCAACCGATGACGCCAACAACCCTACACCCGTTACTGTTTATGTGGATCGGCATGTCGTAGTGGAGCAGCTTACGAATGAAGGGCAACTGCGTGATAAGCATGATACCCATGGCTTGGAACTGGAAAGCAAGTTGTACGTGGAGTGGGGCTCACAAGCATTTGGTAAGTGGGATGTTACTTTTTATCAATGCATTGGTTGACAATCCTTCTTTGTTTAGCAAATCATGAGCGATCCCTCCGAATTCGTGCATCACAAGACATCCCAGACCATAAGCCAAAGTTGGCAAATCCATGGACGTCTCCAGAACCAAAAGTATGAATACCTAAGACGATGATTACGTATAGCATTTATCTCATTCGATCCTATTAGTGTATCCCAGGTGTCAAGAAAGAAACCATCAACGTGGAAAACTTGAAGGAGGCATTGGGTAAGGATGGGCTTTTTCGGATCATCTTCGTGAATCGTTACTTATACAGGGTGGTAGTTGCTCCTCCACAACAACAACAGCAATCTGGTAGCAGTAGCAACGGTAGCGTGGCAACCTCGGTCCCAACGGACGCTGGTGGTGCTGGTGCCGGTGCCAGTCGACGTTCATCACTCCGAAAAAATGATGTCAATGCTTTCCTTCATGAACTTCAACTGGAGCAGAATATGCATAGGTAAGCAACCATTGTTTAGCTGCAATTTGTACTTTTGCTGACAATGAACCTCTTTTAGTACCCATTCACTCGTCAATCCACCTTACAATGACTGGAAATGAACACGACATATATATCAACACGCCTGTCAAGTGCACAGCGACCCATGTGATTATGGTATAAACAATCCAATCCAATCCTTAAGCATACATATTATACATAGCCACGCATGATAAATAAATTTTGCATTGATTCATCGATAAGAAACGCGTGGATCATCTTAAGTACAATGACGATGGAAGGGCGAACATGCTTTTGATAAGGTGTCTCCACACTAGATTGCCAAACAATGAAACCCCAAAGCATGTCATTCACCTGGGATGAAACGTGTCCTGCTTATCCATACCAACATGCGCTTACACGTGGTACAAATATGAACTATTGTCAACATGAGCAAGATGAAACTTGTATCAGCCATGTCCATTTCCCTCCAAAAGTAAACAACGCTGGGTATATAAAGCCTTGAGCGATGATGAAAAGCTTGCTACTACATACATACGTCAATCAATTTACGATGGCACCTCTCAAAGTGATCGGTGCAGGATATGGACGTACAGGCACATCTAGCCTTCGATTGGCATTGAATATGCTTGGGTATGTAAAATTTGTCTCCGTTTTATTCAATATCATGCACTCTAATCCATACGATGACATGGTGATCTAGATACAAAACGCATCATATGATCACCACTTTTGGTAGTGATGAAGATCATCCCGAGCAATTCCTTAAGGCTTTTAAGCATCCCGAAAAACCTGTCAACTGGGATTTACTCTACGAAGGTTTCGATGCGGCAGTGGATTGGTATGTAATCATCCACCAGGAAGAAGGGATCTTGAAGCCAATAATGTATTTGATACAGGCCCACGGTGGTGTTCCTTGATCGCCTGCTTGTGAAATACCCTGATGCCAAGTTTGTGTTGACCATTCGAGACTCAGAGAGCTGGTACAATTCTGTCAAGAATACAATTTACAAGGTACAATGCAAATTTCGTAATAGCCCTGGGGAGCTTTCAAAAGGGATGGTAAAACACCTTGAAATGATCCGCACGGTTGTCTTGGATGGTGCATTTAATGATCTGGAACGCTTTCTTCATGACAAGGAAAGAATCAAATCTCTGTATGTTGCTCACAATGAATGGGTCAAACAACACATACCTGCTGACCGCTTATTGATCATGGAAATTGGCGAGGGTTGGGATCGATTGTGCGCGTTTTTGGACAAGCCTGTGCCAAGTGAACCGTTTCCTCGCGTAAACAGCACCGAGGAGTTTCAGCCTTTGCTTCAGGGGAATTTCTTTGAGAACATCAAAGGATTATTCGATCAGCAATTTGCCACTGCATCTGAAGCCCAAGACCAAAAGCCATATGCACTAGCAAAAGCCAATAAGAACAGTGTAGTAGCCTGATGACATAGCACCACGAGGATGTCCTACTTTTCGATTTGATTCTTGAGTGGATATCAGACCCCGCACGATTGCACGTAGAGTAACGTGCTATTATTTGCAATATTTAGATCAATGAACTTTTTTATGTATTGATGTTCCTCATTCAGTTGCACGATTGGTTTAAAAAGGGGTCGTCGGCAGGCACGAGATTGTGCCGTTTTCTAATAGCGCCGATGTATGCATATGTTGAGTTAGATGGTGCACGCTATATGTGTGTATTGATGTAGTCTGATAGAGAAAGTGAAAGTACGTTGAGAATCGATGTATATTCAAGATAAAGGTGCTGTTACCAGCTACAACTACAACATATCTTATATAGGTTTCTAGGATGGTTGTGTGACGATGCCAAAGGGAGATGGCGTTTACATAAGAGGATGCTGGAATACAGGAGATGACGGGGCTCGTTGAGTGATGAACCTTGAGTGTGGATATGGAAACATGTACATTCGGTGTCCTCTTGCGGGATAAGCGTGGTCGTTGTGATACCTTGTGTTGTCATCTTGTACTTGGTGATGATGTTGGTACTTGAAATACGACACTCTCTCTTATTGATTGTATCTCAATCAAATTAGCTCGGATCAAGCAAGTTGAATGTGAAAATGTTGGGCTGGAGCAGGAGAATCGCTCACATGCAGGGTTGAGCAGTAATTGGAAATGGAAGGAATGGGCTATTAGCTACCAATGACCAGCTGTTACTGAATAGTAAATAAAACATCATCCATCACTCCTTCCAGTCATGCAAGGTGTAGTAATGCGATCTTGGACTGCTGTAATACTCAACCGCCCTAAGAGCTGAGCATCAACTCACACAAGCAGCAACGTATACGATGCAATGAACCGATTGCAAAGGAGCTTTAAGGGGAAGAAAGAGCTGTTGCTTATTATTTGCATCGAACAGGTTTATATAGGACATGCACTCTCAACGGCGCTAATGCAGGAGAGTGTTAGAAACACGACCAGCAGCGGACACTTTACAACACCTTGCATGACTGGAAGCATGAATGGATGATGCTGTGTACACTATTCAGTAACAACTCATAATTGCCAGCTAGCAGCCCATTCCTCCCATTCACCTTTGCTACCTAAACCAATACATGTGAAAGATTGTCCTGCTCCAGCCCAGCATGTCCATCCTTCAACTTTCTTGATCCGATGAGATTTGACTGAAAAATGCTCAAACACAGAAACATCATTAATGATTTGTAAGCTGCCAGCTAGGAGCCCATTCCTCCCGTTCACCTCTGTTTCCTGAAACAATACATGTGAACGATTGTTCTGCTCCATCCCATTGTCTCCATCCTTCAACTTTCTTGATGCGAGGGGATTTGATTGAACAACGCTTGTACAAAGGAAGAAAATCCAAGCATCAGAAAAATTTCTTTAATTTCCACTGTTGCCCCATTCAAGTACAACTACCACTTGCGAACGATTGTCCTGCTTCAACGCATCATGTCAATCCTACAACTATCTTGAACCGAAAGACTTCGATTGAATGGCAAGCCCAATGGCGGGTACAACTCACTACAACCTACGCCTTCCGTTGACACTGCACCTTCTCTTGTACACTCGTCTGCCACAATCAACCATAACAGCGTTCACTTCATCAGTTGCTATTAGCAAGGGCTTTTCACCATTGTCTTCAACAGCGTTCTTTACTTGCAGCAACTTGCCTTACAGCCTTCGTTACGTGGACAGCAGATAGCCATTGTTTAGAAGCAGCTTTATTTACGCATTGCAACTTGCTTTCAATACATACGGATCCTTATGGATGATACCATATCAATCAAGCATTCTTGATCTGGTTGAGCTGCGATAGAAGATGACCAAGAAAGAGATTGACCAATAGCCGGATGGAAAAGGAAGCGACCACAGGGGTTCTTTGTATCAACATGTTGAAGTTGCAATGGTAATGGATGGATGGGTGGATGGGTGCAATCAAGCACTGTGAGAGGGGATCTTGATGTCGTTATGGTTACTTGACACGTCACCATCAGGAAGGATGGATCATGTTAAATGGATACGGATGAGGATGATGATGGATTGGATGGCATGGATGAGAGGACTTATATCTTTGAGGAAAGGCGGTTTGCCATCATGGATGGTATTGGGTATTGGAGTCAAGGCACGCACAGCAAAGAGTTTGCAATCATGGGTGAAGATGTTTATGGCGGCAGCAACTAAGGATACAATGACACAATGATACCCATTGATTCTACGTGGCCCACTTGATTGGTTTCGGGGATGAAAGGAGGATAGAAATGTGAAGGTTGGAAAGCGAGATTGGATCATCTACATCATTGCATCGAGACGCTTTGGTTGCTTGCACCACATCACATTCTTTAAGCTTCCTTGGTCGTATGCTGATAGACGATAGGCAGTGGCAAGTTTCAGGATAGTGCACAGGCTTAAATAGACGCTTGTATTATCAAAGATAATAAACCCATAGTCATGGTAACCAACAATAGGGCTTGTTACAAAAGTTTGATCCATTGAAGGCTTAAGTCATTTACGCTTAGGAAAAAGTGAGCTTTGATACAACATGAAACGAGTACATGCATATGCTTACTTATGACACCTTTCAGCATGTACCGCTATCTTGTATGCATAATCTTGGATGAGTACGATCCATGGACAAACAATGTCATCCCCACCAACTCTCATCCTTTCGCACGAATACTCTCGGATGCACTGATTCATTTTGGCCTGTTCACCATACTATGGTTCCATACGGTCTTCATAGGCGGATCTACTATAGGGGCAGGGACCATTATGCAATCTCAACCAATAAGATTGACTCTTGAAGTCCCGCCCCTCTCGGCTTAATTGCACAACAAATGCTTCTGCATCTTTTGACTAGCTACTTGAAATTGAACGAAGACCACATCTCATATTTCATCACGTTTACGGCGGCATAGATAAAACATAAAGGAGCCTGTATCTCTAAACATTACAATCAAACGTGGGTTCTTTAATGGAACTAACCTGCTCGGCTGGGTGAAACGCACCTTGTGTGGTAGTTTCACGATCGAGGTGTCCATTCCCAGATTTTGCAAATGTCGCCACCAGCCAAATGGGATCAGGTCGACCTCTTGAATTTTTTTCGACGACGACGAAAAATATTTTTTGGCTGGCAGCGACATTTGGCAAATCTTGGAATGGCCACCACGATCGTGAAACTGGCACACATGATCCGGTTGACCCCGGCGAGCAACTTTGTTCTATTAAAGACCCCACAGTACATTGTATAGTTTAGAGATACAGTCACTTTTATGCTTTACCTATGCTGTGAGCGTGATGCCATATGGAAAGTGGTCTTTGTTGATTGTCAATTAGCTGTACCCTGACAGATCAAAAGATGCAGAGGGACGTCTTTGTGTAACACAGCTACTTTGCATGACCGGAAGGATGGAAGGATGATACTGTATACTATTGACAATAGCCCATACATTGCGAGCTAACAGCCATCTCCTCACAATCAGTACTGTTGTCCATTCTATGACATGTGAACAATTCTCCTGCTCCAGACATTCATTTCCATGATTGGATTATCTTGATCCGAGTTGATTTGAGTGAGCTACGCTCAAACACGATTACATCAATCCACACATTATAGCATGCTCTATGTTGCTCAACTGATGTAATCGTGTTTGAGCGTAGCTCACTCAAATCAGCTCGGATCAAGGAAGTTGGATGATGGAAATGAATGTCTGGAGCAGGAGGATTGTTCACATGTCATAGAATGGACATCAGTACCGATTATGAGGAGATGACTGTTAGCTCGCAATGTATGGGCTATTGTCAATAGTATACAGTATCATCCTTCCATCCTTCCGGTCATGCAAAGTAGCTGAGTTACACAAAGAGGTCCCTCTGCATCTTTTGCTCTGCCAGGGTCCACCTACTTCACAATGAACAAAGACCACTCTTCATATAGCATCATGCTTACAAACATAAAGATGCCTGTATCTCCAAACTTTACAATGGAACGTGGGGTTTTTATTAGAGCAATGTGCTCGGCTTGGCCAACAGCACCTTGTGTGAAAGTTTCGCGTTCAATGTCGCAATTAGCCCAAAAATATTTTTTTTGGTCGTCGTCGTCGAAGAGGTCGACCCCCGAATCCAGTTTGGCTGGTGGCGACATTTGCGAGATCTGGGATTGCCCACGATGAACTTCATACTTTGACACAAGATTCCTTTGACCCCGTCGAGCACGTTGATCTATTAAAGAGCCCACGTTTGATTGTAAAGTTTGGAGATACAGGCACCTTTATGTTTTACATATGCTGTAAGGGTGATGCCATATGAAGAGTGGTCTTTGTTCATTGTCAAATAGTATGGTTACAATAGAGCCGAAGATGCAGAGGGGCCGTGTTTGTTTAACTCAGCTCATTATGCATGACTGGAAGGGGCAATGTATCATATTCAGTAACAGCCCATCATGGGCAGCTAGCAGCCCATTCCCCCCATTCACCTTTGTTGTCCAATCCAATGCATACGGACGATTGTCCTGCTCCATCCCAGCATGCCCATCATTTAACTTCCTTGATCCGAGGGGATTTGAATGAACAACCGTCATTTTGAATAGTTATTTGTAAACTGCCAGCTAATAGCCCATTCCTCCCATTCATCTTTGTTGTCCAATACAATGCATGTGAACGATTCTTCTGCTCCAGCCCTTCATGCCCATCATTCAACTTTCTTGATCCGAGAGGATTTGATTGAACAACGCTTGTACAAAGAAAGATCATCCAAGCATCAGAAAAAAAACTATTTGATTTCCAGATCTTCCCACTCTCAACTTCTTCCCTCTTCCTCCCATTCTCATCTGTTACCCCATTCAAGTATACAATTACATACCACCTGCGAACGATTGTCCTGCTTCAACCCATCATGTCAACCCTACAACTCTCTTGATCCGATTGTCTTTGACTGAATGGCAAGTGCTTGGCGCGTGCACCCCACTACAACACACGCCTTCCATTGACACTGTATCTTCTCTTGTATACTCCTCAATCACGGCCGATGGTAACAGCATTCATTTGCAGCAGCTACCATTAGCAAGGCCTTTACTCCATTGTCTCAAACAGTGTTCTCTACTTGCAGCAACATGCCTTACAGCCTTCGTTACGTGGACAGCAGATAGCCGTTGCATAGAAGCAGCTTTATTTACGTGTAGCAACTTGTTTCAATACATACAACTTACTATGGATATGGATATGGATATGGGCATTGGTTTGGTATATGGGACGGATGGGGTTGGATATATGCAAAGCGTGGAGGAAGAGCCTTTGTTCTTATGCATCCATTGTCTCTTGACCTTGATGCTATCATCTTGAAGGATTGGTACATCCAATTATCGTGTTTTACACCGTATTATACGGCAACTACTCTCATCAACTTTTATGGGACCTGTCGACAATGGATAGCCATCATCAATGTGTTTGACACCTAGCAGAGAAGGCGGATGCAGACATTGACATGACGGGGAGTATGGAATCAATATTTTCGGCATGGTGTTGAAGATGATAGTCCCCTTTGAAGTTGTGAGTTCGGTCGAAGGATTAGAGTCAGTATAAAGGGACGTCCATACCCATCGAAGCAGACCTCCTGGTAGCTTGCAGTTTGACGGGCTCCTAAATGGGAAGGTTGTTAATGCAGCTTGCATACGATTGGATATTTTCTTTGTCTGCCGAGGTCATGGAATTGTACTTTGTTGATAGAGCAGCACAACCAGCGTCAGTCAGTGGAATAGCTTCATGTTCAATAAAGGCCATCTTCAATCCTTCAATACACTAGTAAAACAAGTCTTCCTTCGTTCATGTTATGTCCCCTTCGCACAACAAGCAGATAAAGATCATGTTTTTCGTTGACAGGTCAAACACACCGTATGTCAATTCATTGCTGTACAACAGCAAGTAGGCAACCTATTGTTCAATAAACATCATTCATCATCCCACTTTTGTATACAAAACAACAACATTTATTACGTTAGTTCATCCTCCATCCTTCTTATTTTTCTCTACTATCTCTATGTGTATTACTTTATACAGGGTTGTTACTTTGTAATGCTTGCCCAAGTACCGGCAATTGCCATGACAACGGAAATGAAAATGAGGATATAGTCAAGGATCTTTTGCCAACGCGGTGTAGAGCTTTGGTATAATTTGCGATGGCACATGAGTGGGAATATAGCAGAGATCACAAATGCAAAAAAGGCGCCTAATAAGCCCATAACATTGTCAAAGCCAGGTACCAAATAGGCCATCAGCACAATCGTCGCACTAAGTATCAGCGTGCCTATTCCAAGTAACACACGGCCATATCTCGGATTCTCCTTGTACCACACGTCGATCTTTGGATGCCGTAATAAAGCAAGCTGCCATGTTGTGTCAACCGGTTTTAGTGACAAACCGTATTTGGATACAGGGTTAAGTGCAAGTAACCATAGCACGGTCAAATTCACTAGGCGATTGTATTCGGGTATAGCAACAATGTTTTGCGTGATCTATCGAGAAAATTTAATGTACCTACCTCCTCCTACTGATAAAAGTGTGATCCCTCTCTTACCTCTTCCAAAGTATCCACCCCAAACATGCGATAGCCACATGCAGCCACAAAGAAATAAACAATGGCTGTTGCTACATAGCACAAATCGACAACGGATTCGTATTCTTTCGGGTTCTCCATGTCCCTGTATAGGTGGGGAAACACGGAATGTCCTGCAAATCCAGCCATTATGAGACCGAAGCTTAGCGGCATGACTCGCCAGTTGGATGGGAAGATCTCCGTTTCCTAAATGTGGTGAAACAATAAAATTAGTCCACTCCTGTGACATATAACCACGTTTATAAATTCGCACACCCACGCACTTACCGCTGACTCGATCAGACTACCTGGTGCATCAGGTTTTGTGAAACCATCAAACAGCAAGAGGAAAAGGATGCTGACAGCAATAAGAACACCCAATAAGCTGGCATAGGATAAATGGCGTACAGGTACGAATAACATGGGCGTTAAGACCAAGAATGAAATCAAGCTGACAATGATGCGTGGAAGGGAGGGGAATAACGAAGAAATGGTGTCACTAAGGAAGATCACCAGTGCAATACTAGATATATACATATAGCCTTAATTTAGTCACGACGTCTTTCGTTTCCTTGCACTTTACGTACCATACTGCAACCAATTCAGTGACGAAGATGGCAGAGACAGACATTCTACCACGCGTACCAAATGCAGCATACCCGACATCTCCATATGTTTGAGCACCAGGATTACCATCCAAACATTTGGCAAGGATCTTGGCAGTGTAGTTGGTCACAACGAAACAAAAAATAAACACCAATGTACCGATGACCCATCCTGCAAGCTATACACGAATAGAATAGCACATGAATAACGCATCGATTTAGGTGCCACATATACACACGCATACCTTGAACCCAAGTGGCAATGCAAGAATACCAACACCCATTAAAATATTGGTTGAATTGAATACGGCTTGCCAAAAAGATGATTTTGCCACAGGTTGATGATGATCAGCAATGGTGGTGGAATCCATATCCTTGCTGGTGTTGGTATAAGTAGGCTCGATAAAGCTGTAAGTGCTGTCATGGAACGAGAGTAACGATGAACGATCATCACCACCTGTTGCTGGTGTAGGTCCCAAGTGAGTTGAGTCATAGTACGAAGGTCGTCGATGATCATCTGAAAATGCATACCTATATACCATGTCAGTCACCATCCATTCATCCATCCATCCATCTTTTGGTATCCTTCCTGTTTTCCCCCGCCCAATCAGCATACAGGTATAGCTTGTTTCCCCCTGATTTGGTTACATTGGAATATCCTTCTTATCGGCTCACATGCCACACACACACACACACCACACACATAACAATAAAACATCAACTTACAAATGCTGGTTTGAAAGAAGAGAGCTTTGATCTCCTTGATAATAATTCGCTTGCTCCTCATCTGGTATTGCCTGGGAGATGGGGATAATACATACTCAGCATTGAAATGTCATTGGATGATAGAGAATGATGCACTTACCAGCTTATCAGCAGCGGGGGATGGTTGGGCTGAAGATGGTATCGGCAAGTTTTCCGTCATATAGGCCAAAGATGTACGTGTGTACGAGCCTACAAGGCCTTCAATATGCTCACTGAAAGATCGAGAAGTAGGCACCACTCGAGGTGAGCTTGAAGAAGCCACTTGGGCCGCATCGTCTGTTGTGGTTGCACCGTAATGCTGGCTGGCATCGTCACCATTCAAGAGTGATCGTGCATTGTCTTCAGAGCGCTTATGGCCTGGAATGTCCATTCGAAAGCACAGAGCAAGAGAGAGCGTGTGTGAGAGGAAGAAAGAAAGAGAATCAAAGAGCAAGGAAGGCTACTGTAAAGAAGAAAAAAAGAAGAAACAAGGGGGGTAGGAGGAGGGTGAGACGGGATCAAAGATAACTGGTGATGAATGAAGAGCTGCTGTTGTTGCATCTATGGCGGAGGATCCATGAATGATCCTTTTGTTTCTACCCTGCGTGTAACAATAATCTAAGCTTTGCCGGAGCTGAAAACCTTGTATCCAAGGAAACCATTCGACATGACAATACACACTTTTTGTTTCCCACTGAGAGTTAGTGATCCAATGGGATCATCACCCCTATCCCTTATATCTCGGTTGTCCTGTGCTCCCGATTATCGTGAGAAATTTCTTGCCAATTCTATCCTCTTGGTGTTCGCTTGACTTTTTGCCTCGATTCGGTTACACGTTGGACCCTTTCTCTCACGTGTTGATGTTGTGTACTCTGTAAACATACAATGTTTTCTTGAAACAATGGATTTGGGAATATGAAACAAGGTTGATTCAGCAAATTATGGATGAGAATAAACATTCATTCTATGAGATGAAGGTGCCACAATAACAATGCAGAATCCTCATTATGATGAGGACAATGGTGGAAGAATAGAATTACATGCAATGTAACACATACTTGAGCCCAACAACATATTTATGGTCCTCCCTCCTCCCCCACCCCACCCACCATCAGGCGCTTCTTATGTATGTATGCCCGACAACCCAGCCGATTCCAACATTATGCATTTCTCACACGCACACAAGACCACATGGGCTGCTGACAAGTTCTCGATCCTTCTGAGTCATGCTGCGTCGTCCTACTTGATGCTACCATAGCGTCGTTTAGCTAGCTGTCAATGCATCTTTGACATTACAACCTCCTTAGTATAAACATCATTTGTTTTTATTCCGGCAAGACATTTTTAAACATGTCGAATATAAAGAAAGCCTTTGAGCAATTTTGTGTGTGTATATATGTATGTATATAGAAGAAGAATGATATATAGGTAAAGATGGAGGAGGTTACTATAGAAAAAGGCATGAAGGATAACTTGTGGTGATAAAAAGAGGTATTAACAGAACGACAACGTGGTGGTTTTTCCCTTATTCATATGATTGCAATAGCACATTAGTAGTTGTGTCATCGTGATGTGTGGTGGTAGTCATGAAATGATTTGTTGTAGTGGTGGTGGAATGATGAACCGGTAAATTGAAAGGCAAAGTTGATCTGGTGGATGCGTGTTGTTGTTGTTGTTGCTCTTCTTGATGATGTGCAAGAATCCCCGCAGTGCTAGTAGTGGATGGCAGTGTAGCATTATCGTCATCATTACCGCCTGCTCGTAGGAAACTTGCTTGTTGATTATTATCACATGCGGGTGCAATGCCAAGTACATTTGGATAGTAATACGAATAGCCCATGTAGGCTGCTGTTGGGTGTTGATAAAGGAATGCAGCAGCAGCAGCATCTGCTGTTGACGTTGGCGTAGTATTATTATTGTTGTTTGTATCAGCCATCATGGTGGTAGTTTGGTGGTGCGTAGAATGTGTCGATCGTGCTGCATCATTTAAGAGTTGATGAAACGGATTATGTTGTTGCTGTTGGAATGTCCCCTTGGATTCAGGTTCATAGTGACCGTAGCTATGTAGAAATTCTTCTTCTTCACGATCATACATGTATCCGCCAATGTGGGATCCACGCCTTGGTGGTGATGGTACATAATGGTGGGGTGACGTATCATATCCATTTTCGGTTGAAGGTGGACCTGAAGAGGCTATGTCACTGTCTTCTTGAATTGATGGTGTACACAACATGGGTGGTGGATCAAAGTTGCATTGATGTTGTTGTCGCGTGGTTGAATTGTTCACGGTGGCTGCTGCTGCCGCTGCTGCCGCTGCCGCTGCCGCTGCAGCAGCCGCTGCATTGCTATTGTATCGAAGGCTGCTCTTATACATCCCAGGGCTTTGGCCACCATTTCGACGAGTGATACAAAATGGGCAATGCCGTACAAATCTTGCTACTAATTCTTTGGGTATCCATGAATACTTTCGCCTCACCTTTAAGATAATAAGTAATCCACATGATAATACGATGATATGATTTGTGTTAACATACCAATGCTGATGTCTTGTCTCGTCCACCATGATGTGCTTCTCGATGTGCCTTGACAAGAATAGAATAAATTTGCTCGCGCATAGCAACAGGTTTGCTATCATGACATACAAGATCCACTGTTCCAGGCTGCAATTGGAACATCTTTTTCACCCAGAACCGAAATTGGGCAGTGGAAATGGCGGTGTTCCTTGGATCCTTGAGTACTTGTTGTATCATCTGGTATCGTTCTTGATCCACCAATGCTTTGTCCCGTTTCTTGGGACTCAAATTGTTGAGATAGTCTTCAACAATGTCACTGAATAGTGATGGTGTTGGCACCTGGTTCTCGTCATCAAAAAAGTCTTCTGATGATGTTGTTGTCGTTGTCATCGGTTGTTGTTGTTGTTGTTGTGGTAATGTTGTTGGAAAGTAACGACCATGATCGAAAACGTTGTATCCATGGGTGGAGAACTGTTGGAGTGGGGAATTCATGTAGAAGAGAAGAAGGATGCAAACGAACACTTGAAATGAAAAAGGGGAATAAGACGAATGAAAGCGGGAAAGGAGAAGAGGGAAAAAGAGAGAAAGAGAGATGTACACAAATCAACAGTTACAAATAAAAAGAGCAAAAAGAGAAAAAGAAGATGGTCTATGCGAGTATGCTGTCTTTTCCAATTTGGATTGCCTCTCAATGATGTTGCGTGATTATAGGCAGAGCCTTATTGCTGTGAGCAGGTACTCGTGTGCGTGTGTGCTTGTGCGTGTGTGGTCAATGGCGGAAATATCAAAGGAATGGGACGAGATCGGAACTTTCCCTAGCCTTGTGCCGTATTATTCATGCAAGAGCCCAGCACGATTGTTATTGTGTATACGCAAGAATAAAAATAGGGGCCGGAGAAAAATAAGAGAAAGAATATGTATAAGGAAAGACAACGAGAGAGAGAGCGAGAGAGAGAGTATGTAACAAAGAATTTGAAGGTGTATATGTATTGATAACAAATATTCTTATTGCACACTCCTCTCATCCATAATGTACGCAACGTGCTCTTCTCTCCATGGTCAACTGGATATGTGAGTTGCATACGTCTTGTCCTTTACTGATGCCGCACACCCGTTCGCATTGCAATAATGACATTTTTGGTAACTTTTGCATGGAAGAAAAGAGAGAGAGACACACACACTGATACGAGTCATCAAAGAATGATTGCATTGTAGAAAAGAGCACATGCAAAATACAGTGATTTCGGCAAATGTGATGTAAAAGAATCATGTTGCTGCCAGCTTTATCATCAGGGGACATGTATGATATGGGTGGTGGCAGTGCACACGACAATGGAAACGTGAATCCTGCAACTCAAATTGGGACACCACACACACACACGCACACGCACTCACAACATTGCTGCAGTGGTCTTGCATATTCCTTATTGACAGGACAAGGGGCGCTTGTGAACAGGAGAGAGCGAGAGAAGGTTTGGGGGGTGGAGGGGTTGATAGGACCCTTGTCATGCTGTTTAAGTGTGCGTGACGACTACGCATATGCCTCTCGCTTCATCATTCGGTTTGTTGTTGAGCCCCATCCATTGCCGATCATAGGTCGTGTGTATGTGTGTGTGTGTCATTTTAAACGTCTTGATCCAATAAACATACGACGACCGAGGAGACGTATTCACTTTGCAACTGACCACCTCTCTCTTTCCCTGGGATAAAAGAAGAAAAGCCCACATCTCAATCCACGCCGATCATTTGTGTAATATAATGTTGTTGATTCTTTAATGCTGTATGTTGTATGTAAAATTACGAGTCTACATCCATGCCGTCGATATTATTGCCGTTGTCGTTGTTGTCGTCCTTGTTTTCTTCCTGATGTCCATTTGCTTCAGTGGTGATCGGTTCCTGCTCCACACCAATGTCGCCTACACCCAGTAATCCACCAACTTCTGCCAAGTGTGATGCTGAACTTGATGATCCATTGGCGTCTGTATGCTCGATAAAATCGTTCCATGCCGATGTTACGGTAAGGACCTGATTGAAAAGGAGCCATCAACAAGAATTCATAGGACGCATGAAAACAAACATAGATATCCATCCTCTCTCTTTACCTTTTCAATTGCATTCATGTATTTGATATACATTCGATAATGGCGTTTGGGATCGATGATAAGCTCACAAAGACGTTGAATTGTAAATGGTGGCCTGGATCGCCCATAATCAGTGAACGTGTCCTTCTCCTCCCCTGTCAAATAGGTGCCTGAAGTACCTTTCATGGCGTTCCAATCCATGCAAAATATTCGTCTTGATTCCTTCGATAATGCTACGATCGCGTTCACTCGCTTGTGGCTCCATAATCTCGCATTGCTATGGTCGTGTATCAGATCGCGTAGATGCTATGACACTGTATCACGTTGTAGTACCTCAAGTATTGCTGCCTTTATTGCTTGTTGGATATCTGCCCATGGTGTATGGATCTGGTTCGAATCGCCAATTGTACGCAAAAACTCTGGATATTGGATGGCATTGAGACTGTCACCGATCTGTACACTTAACGACTGCCGTTGGACATCGGTCATGATGGCGTCGTTTGGGTCGTCGTTTTGTTCATTTTGGCTGTCAGGGTTGCTATGGGTTGAATCTTGTTGCTGCTGTTGTTGTTGCTCTTGCTTGGGATGAGCTTCGCCGTCGGGAACTATTTGGTCATGGCTCGCGTTCCCTGACATGGGGAGGGGGTATGTGAATGTTGAAAGAGAGAAGGAAGGGAAAAAGAAAAAAAGTGGAGTTCCGAAAAAAAGGCAGCAGCAGCAACAGCAGCAGGAGCAGGAGCAGCAGCAGTAAGCTGTGATGGTATGCTCTTTGTTCACCCAGCCATTGTCCCCAGCAGTGACAGTGACAAGTATTGTTAATGAAAAGTGCTTCCAAGATACGTGTATTTATGTGTTCATGGTGTACATGATGATAAGCGATATTATGCAATCTATTGTGTATAAAGCATTGAGGGAGAAAAAGAGGGAAAGAGAGAGAGGGCATGTATCATCGTACAACGTATGTCTTGTTGTTGCTTGTCAAGTCCCATTTTTGGTCACATTCTCAAAAATAGAATAACAACGACAATCACAGCCGTCGTGCATCAAAAAAGATTGTATCATCAATGATGAGTGGTGAAAGGGCTTTTTTAGTCCCAAGTCTATGTGTCACGTATGCTGTCGACTACTCTAGTGATATCGATGCGGCGCGCTCAGGAACATAATTTTTTATCACAAGGAGATGACGATGATATACCATACCAAGAAGAGAAGAAGAGAGAGAGAGAGAGATGAGGAGAAGGGAGGAGGAGGTGTTTTACGGGTGAGATTTGAGTGAGTGCCAAGGGCTGGGGCAGTAAAAGGTAAGTGTATTTGTTAATTGCTTCGATTGCTTCTACGCACCACGCCACACAAAACACCCGCATGAGTCCAAGTTATAGAGAGTTAGTTTATTTGACCAATATGCTGTGCCGTCTATCAAGTCGTACAATCAAGAGAAGTCGGCCATTCCTTACACAAACGAACGTCGATCCTGAAAACCTGGCGGAGATTATGGATCTGCGCTAAAAGGAAGCTGTGTCCCCTTCTCGTAAAAAAGGTTGCTCCTGTTCTTTCTTTCCTTTTCTTCACCTTTTTTCTCTTCATATCACACCCTCACGTATACATTCATAAACGAGGAAGATGTATTCTTCTCTTCAGCGACACAACATTGTTCTCATTGTTGTCCTGTTGACGCTTTTATTCTCTTTAACTTATTTTCGGCATGCTGCATATCAAATCGACAGACCACTATCATCCGTGTTACAACAATCGCCCGAGGAACAGCTACAACAACAACCCATCATCTCGCCACCCCCACCTCCTTCTTCGGCATTGAGCACTTTATCCAACGAAACAACTGCATGTGATAAAGTAGACTTCAGCTGGCTGTAAGTTTGAACGATACCAAGTCCATAAATTTGGCTCCACTGAGACAATGAAACTGAGTAAAGATGTATTTAAATAGAGCATCGGATCGTACGCATTGGGATGGTTGGGCATCAAAAGCTATGTTCATGCGACCCGATGGAAAGTATACATCGAGAAACTTTACCATCGAAGCTGGTGACAGCTTGTGTGCTGTTGTTTTGGTAGGTTACTTTATTCCTTTGCATCCTTGTAACTCCCCACGTGGGGATGCTTAGTTTGGGAGGGGGTGTGTGCGTGCGTATGTGTGAGGCTTGGACTAAATCGAGAATTGATTTCCATAGCTTGGACCAATTCCAGCCGTGGGTGCTATACGACCTGAAACGCACTTTGCACCAGCTGACAGCATCACAATCCAAGCAGTGGGCGATCATGTTTTGATTCCAATTACGCTACAACAGCACCACAAACAAAGCAACGTATACTATAGCGCTGTACACTTTGCTCACCCTGACACCTATCGCCTTGAAAGCACCACCGAATACCGTTCCTATTTTTGGGAAGCCCCTATTTATCACGCTCACCGACCTTTCCATTATACCTCACATCACCGGGTCACGGTCAACACACCACCCGTTATTGACCAAGCCCAATCGTATTGCGATACCACTCATGCAACAGCCGGTAGTTGGATCAACAAAACGATGGATGATATGGTTGATTCCGATTTTTTGATTTATACTCCCGACACTTGTCAATTGCGCGACATCACCCCATCTGAAGCAGCCCAATGCCTTGATGCTAAAAACGTTCATGTTGTCGGCGATATTCACGTGCGGAGGTAAAACCAACCATGCACATGATGCTGCTGACAAAATACTAATCGTGTTGTAAACCTTCATAGAAACATGCGTTCGTTTGCCTCGGGTGAAGATTGTAGTGTGGTCGATGATAATGACAAGTGCGGCTATAATGAAGATGAGCTTGTCCTTGATGCTGCTACTAGTGGATGGCCTGCAAATACGGATGTTCAATACCTTATCATGGATAACAGCATTGGCATGGATGGCCATTGGCGTGATGTGCTACAACAAGAGGATATCCCACGTGCTGATGTGGTGATTGTTGGCGTTGGTAACCATGACATTGAGCAAAACCGGTTAACACCACGACAATACTGGCACGCCTTTACCGAATTCTTGATCCACTTAATGACCAAGGTCTATCCAACACAGACGATTGTTGTACGTACCCCACAATACTTTTGCTGTGGCACCATTCATGGCACGTCATGGAATGCAGGCCGTAGCCATGCATTTGCCAACGTGATGCGTCATGCAGTACAACACATGGCAAGCGATCGTATTGTTCTTTGGGATACACATCGCCTTGGTATCAATGCACACGTTTGTCCAGGCACTACCCAAAGCCCATGCAACGTTGTCAACACCGAAAATCTCCTCCTATCCAACATCTTGTGCTCTTCCTCTTCTTCATGATATTACGATTATCGTAATTCAACCCTCCTCATAAACAACATCCTCCTTTCTTAATGCCTTGTACTACACACACTCATCTCACAGTATATATAGCTATACACACCACGCAAAAAGATTTGACATTCTCATGTTATTTTTCATCCTATCGTTTATATCACACACCATCTGCAAATACAAAAAAGATAACACTCATGATCATCATGGTACTACTGGCTATGGAAAGGGGATCGAGTGAAGTGGAAAAAGAGGTCGTATCCGGAAGCTTTTCTGGTAGTGATACATCAGGCTGTTCAAGGCCGCCACGCAAGATGATCCCATCCGTGATATGAATAATACCATCTTTGTAAATTTGATCTGGTACTTTGATCGTGACACCTTGGATCATGGATGCGGGATGTTGAGTATCATTGTTATGCGTGACGTTGAAACCCATGCCATGTTCATTGACAACGCTATCGCGCCGAGCGAGTACGATGGGTGAGAATGATTTGTCGATAATGAGATGCTGCAAAGTGAGTGCTCGAGTAGGTGTATCAGGAATGGTGGAGTTGAGCTTGGCTACGGCGTCGTTGGTTGGTGCAAAGATGGTGGCATGTGTGACAAGTGACAAGGACATGTTGAGCTGACGAAGCTGTTCGGCAAATGCTCTTGTCTCTGGCATGGATCGCAATACATCTTCTGCTGGTGCAGGTAATTGAAGTACCTTGTCAACAAAATGAACCACGCCATTGGATGCTTGTATATCACCATGTACAATTTTGCTCTTGTTGCCATATGACCATATACCATCGGGTCCTGTACCCATCAAATAGGGCATGTGATGCCGTTTGCCATTACCAGGTATGTAAGAGCTATTACGTAGCCGCGGCTCCGAATGTATGTCTTTCAATGACAATCGTGCATTATCCAACAAGTGATACTGGAAGACATCCGAAGCATTGGAACTTGAGACATCCAATCCAGAGGCTTGTAATGCATCATCCGTGGGTGCAAACAATGTAAATGATCCATCCGCCTTTTTCAGCTTGTCGACAAGATCATGATGGTGAGCCGTTAAGGCATTGTAGAAAGCGCCAGCTCCATTGTTAGGCAGCACATCAAGCACTGTGGAGTCTTGTGCAACAATGAGATTCACAAGAAAACCTAGAATCAACCATACACAGTACATGGCTGAAGCAAGAAAAAAAAGACAAACAATGAAAATCACACACACACACACAAACATTACCTGCATTTATGGATCGACAACAACCAAACTGAAACCTTCCGAGACAAACAATGCTGCATCATTGACAATGATCGCCCATGCATTTCATTATTTTGTCGATGATGCCACCCACCCGTATTGAAACAATGAGGTTGCTGTTGTGGGGTATGATCATCCAAAAAAGGAGATGAGAATCGGTCGTCATGGTTACATGTGTGGAATTTCCTACGGATGCTTGATGGGGAATTTCAAAGGAGATTAGGAGCTTACCTACTACTAGTGACCTGCCCTTTCGATCCGTGTTGTGGGAAGGTGTGAAAAACAAATCATTGTTTAGGTAAGCATTTGGCTTGTTGGCAGCTAATATGACTTGTAAGCCCTTTTACAAAACATGCACATGCGTGTGCACAAAACCAATTTCCTCCTTGTCCGCGCTTTTGCATAAATACAGCCGCAGATCAAGCATTGCGTTGCGTAGCACCAACGCTTGTTCATTTTCTTTCATCTTGGTACTTGACACTGCAATGGCGGAAGTCGAACAAAAGGACACAAGCTCATCCATGGATGTCAAAGAGAACCATGCTCCTGAAGTCGTCGTTGGTGACAGTAGTCGTATCGATCCTGAAGTGGCCAAATATGCAGCTGATGTTGTTGAAATTGACGATGCTACCAATCAACGTATTAAATGGAAGCTCTATCGCCGAGTACTCCCAATCATGGTTGTCACCTACTTTTTGCAGGCCTTGGATAAAGGCACCTTATCATTTTCTTCCATCATGAATCTTCCAGAAGACGTCGGTCTTGTTGGTCAACAGGTAACACGTAGGGGAAAAGTGGATTTATAATGCAAGGGATTTTCTAACATGGATACATGACATAGTATTCTTGGTTGACAACATGCATTTACATTGCCGTTTTGATTGTCGAATACCCACTCAATTGGATCATCCAACGTGTCCCCATTGCAAAGTTTCTCGCATTCAATGTATGTGCATGGAGCGCAGTATTAGCGTGTCATGCAGCCTGCCACAACTTTGTCGGCTTGCTGGTTTGCCGTACCTTGTTGGGTATCTTTGAAGCAAGTTGCCAACCAACATTGGTGGTATTATCAGCCATGTGGTTCAAGCGTGAAGAACAAACTATGATCGTCACCTTTTGGTACATGATGAACGGCTTCCAACAGATTGTCGGCGGTGTACTTGCATATGCCTTTACCCATATCACAAGTGGTCCCTTGAAAAGCTGGCAGGCTCTCTTTTTGACATACGGCTGTTTCTCATTCCTTTGGGGCCTTGTTGTCTTTTTCTTTTTACCCGACAGCCCAATGCGTGCCAAGTGTTACTCTGAAGAAGATAAAAAACTCATGGTCGAAAGGTTGCGATCCAACCAAACAGGCCTTCAAAACAAGACCTTTCGAAAGGAGCAGATGTATGAAGGATTATTCAAAGATCCTCAAATTTGGGCTTATGGGCTTATTACATTTCTCACAGGTGAAGCTAAAGCTATCATGGTAGTGGATCACAGAGGTTGTTAACACCCTTCTTTATATGTACATAGCTCTTCCAACATCGGGCCTCGGTGCGTTTGCCAATATCATCATTTCGGGTTTTGGATTCAGTGTGCTTGATACTCAATTGTTGGCCATGGTACTCGGTGCGTACATTATGTTTTGCCTCTTGTCATCCAGCTATATCACGAGAAAATGGGGCCAAACGGTGCTAGTCATGATTGCTTATGCCATCCCGTGAGTTTGATATGTACCATTTTGGTGGTTCACACACACATTGTTGCTCACACGAAAACCCTTGTGGTGCTTACATAGAGCTATTCCTGCAACAGTGGTCTTAATGGCAGTGGAAAACACCACATTGGCAACCAAAGCCGGGTTGCTTTTCTGCTATTACCTTGCATTAAGCTTTTGGGCAACCTCCACGCTTGCTATTTCACTCATTACCCGGAATGTAGGCGGTCAAACAAAAAAGACAGTTGCTGTTGCAGTCAACTTTGTCTTTTGGGCAGCTGGTAATGCCATAGGTAAGATACACAATGCGTTTTACTTCAACGACAATATCAACCCTTTGATCTCAATTAGGCCCCCAAGTCTTCCAAGCAAAAGACGCTCCTCGTTATCATACCGGATTTGCTGTACATTTGGTATGCTATGCAATTCTATTAGTGGTTCTTGGTCTTCTCCGATGGCACTTGATCCGTCAAAACAAGAAAAAGGCACGCTTCCTAGCGGAGAAAAAGGATGCCATTGATAATGAAGGTATCCATGCCTTTGATGATCTCACTGACAAGGAGAATCCCAATTTCGTTTATGTGTACTAGTAGCATCATTAATAATAATACTTACCTACGATACAAATTATGCTTTCCCATTGCATCGTAGACACGTTGCATCCTATTCATCATTGCTATCAATGGCTTCTCAATAACGAGTTAAGAGACATGGTTGGGTTTAAGATTGGCAAAGAGTCAAGGATAGGTACATAGTATGCTCATTGTTTAATCCCATGAGCACAAAGAAACCCCGTGTACATTGTTCGGGGACAATGAAAAATAAAGGAAACGCTCAAAAGCAGTAATCCATGTCAGCTACCGTTTATTCTTCATGCAAGTTCTAGGTCTAATCATCGCTTGGGGAAGAACAATCAAGGCCTGAAGATTCGCTATTTTCGAGGTTCTCGCAAACGTATATGGGTTCGACGCTACTTGGATCATAGGTATCAATATCAATATCCTCAAACGTAAAGTTTTCGCATGGTGCTTCTGCCGAGCAAATGATGGTGACAACGTCTGAGCCTGCTTTCTTGTTGCCGCTACCTGTGATGTTCTTGAAAGTGACATCCTTCATTTGGATCTTGGAGGGGTTGGCCTTGCATTCCTCTTCTTCGATGTTAAAGTAGCATTGGTCAATAGTAACGGGATGATCTAATGACAGAATTAGAACATGGATACATGCTTTTGGGAAACCATGAAGGAAGATGTTATGATCTTACCCGAGTTGGTAACCCTAAAGTCAATGTAGGAAACGTTGCGGACTTCCCCCAGAGCTCCCAATGCCCACTATCAAATTCACGAATCAGGCACATTGCACATTACCAACAACAATGTCACCTACCGTTTTAATACGAGCACCGTTTTGGCAGTTGTCACAGGTGACATTTTTGACATACATGTTGCTGACATAATCAGGCATCTCAGGGATGTTGCCGAGTGAACCCTGGATACATGGTGGTTAGTGTTAAGGGTGCCATGCATTAAGCCAACAACAAGATCGCTGTTTATCATACCACAGAGATGCCATGGGAACCATTACAATAAAGATTTTCGAGATGGATGTTGCTTGTATCTATGGCAACGATGAAATTCGATGAGCTTCTTGGATCGAATGTTACCAACTTGAAGCATCCTCATTTCACTTACTGGTCTTGATAGCGACGCAATCATCGCCATTGTTGATATAAGAATTGGTGATAGTAATGCCATCAGTCTCACTGGTATCCCAACCATCGCTGTTGTGAGGCTACAAAAGGCATGTCAATGATGCGTCATTAACAAAAAGGCAAGGTATTTACCACAGACTCGCCATGTACGGTATCCACGTCATTAATGAAAATGTCATCAAATTGTACATTCTTGGAACGATGGACGTAAAAGTTCCAATTAGGTGAGTTGATCAAACGCATGCCGCGCACGTCAAGGTTTTCCACCATGAACGTCATCATCACAGGGCGATTGCTTGGAAGAGGATCCAAGTACCACCATTCTTCACCGGTACCATAAATCGAACCACCTTCACCTGTCACCTTGATATCCTTTCCTTGCACCGTAAAAAAGCTGCTTACATCTTGCACAGCACCAGGCACAGGAGGAGTGGTGTCATTGTACGACCTAAGTCATCCGATGTATGAGACGATGAATCATGATACGTAACGTCAAGTCATACGTACATGTTGAAAGGATAAACAAGGTCGCCCTGGAATACGATTTCAACGTTGGCCAATTTTGGAGTTGTGATGACTGGACCCAGTGTATAATTCTTGCCTTTGGAAAATATGACCCGACCGCCATCCTTGCATTGCTCAAAGGCATCCATAATGTTTTGTGTATCGTCGTTGCCATTATGCTTGATGACGCATTCTCGGCTGCTAGGAGCTGCTGAGGCTACCATAGCACCAGCAACAGTGGCAATAAGAATAGATGTAAACTTCATTGCTTAAAGTTGGTCGTCAATCCTTGGCCGTTGTGCAAGCACTACACGCTTATATACGCAGTTAGGGATTCACATGCAGATTTTGTCCCGGTTCTTTATTCCTATTGTCCGGTTCTAAAAGCCAAGAGCATTGATGAAGAATAAATTTGTGTTGGGTAGTACATGGCAGCAACATCATGGTGCATGGGAAAAAGCGATCATGGCGATCCAAGATGAGAGCCTTGTTGGTTTTCATCAAAAAAGGGTCATTACCCCGCATCGTGCATCCTTAGCATGTATAGTGCGCTATTGACTCATAATGCGCATTGAGCTTTTGGATCCAGCAATGCTGTAACTTATAATACGAGGAGCTCGAGCTTCGAAAAGATTGAAAGTTGTTACCCGAGAATGGTCATTTCTCGGTGAAGGGATGAATCATGACAGCAAATGCTTGAAGAAGTAGAATTTCTTCATGAGCCAGATATAGCAAAATGATCCGGTGGTGGAGGTGTTACAAGAGCAAATTGCATTTGCCAGTTCTTTGTCCCGGACAATTATTGTGGATTAACCTTATAAAGGGGTGGCTCCCTTTACTTTCTTTCCTCAACGATGGTTTAGGTATGATGAGCTCATCAAAGCAATCATTATAGTAGTAGCTGCACATTCATTTTCAAGCCATCCCAGCCTTCCAATAACAATCGACATGATGAAAAAGAACATAATCACATGACAAGTAATCTTTTTGAGTCATTTGCATATGCATGACAACAATATAAAAATGGAGCCGCTATGTATTGCAAGAAGATACATGGAGGTATGCGTATGTAATGCCCCCAAAACCACTGGCTATTCTGCATTCACCAATGCCTTAATGGCTTCCTCAAGCTTGGTGGCATTGGCACCGACAACATCGTTGACCTTTTTGCCGTTATGATAAAACACAAACGTTGGCATGGCGCGTACTTCAGCTTCAGCCGCTACATCCTATAGTTGTACCAAGTCAGTGTTATACCATTGCATGCATACGTCTTCGCTCTACATACAGGAACAGCGTCCACGTCAACTTGGGCATAAGCAATGCCAGCATACTCATCAGCGAATTTTTCAAACTTGGGCCCGATTAACTTGCAAGGGCCTATTGTTGTAACAAGGCCATTGTTGGTTTTAGCATATGAGTGCTTCATCTCATTTAGAAAGTGTATCTATTATACTCACCACACCACTCTGCATGGAAATCAAATACAATCTAGACCGCGTGTTAGTGTCCTCATTATTCAAAGCAGCCACCCTCTTCTCGCAGCACCAACCTTTTTGTTGTTTTGGATAGCATCATGATATTGGCTAAGCGATGTAATGGTGGTAACAGGCATGTTCTCTTGTAAGCTTTGCAGGGATAAAAAGATGAGTAAGGAAGGAAAAGAAGCGAGGGGGTTGCGTGTGTTTGCTTAGCGCTTTCTTTATATGCAATGCCAGACTGACAACCAATCAACGTGGACGCGTGCGTTTGTTTGCATTTTTGTTTGTTAATCCTGTAACTCAACACATTTGTGGTGATGGATGTTGGGGGAAAAAGAGGATGAATGCAATATACGATGATGGGCTTAGCTGCGTGGTCGATTTGGATATGTATACGAGTGCGTGGTATGTAGGTAGTATCAATGCAACAACTTGTTGACTAAGGATTGGGACGATGATACACAAGGTTTATTGGTGTGGGTGTTTTATGGGTACAGCTGTCGGATGGTAACCGAGAAACCTAATCATGCACAGCCTTTAATGGATCGTGTTTATAGCAAATGCCAAGTATTTATTTCACAGTGAGTATACACATGGTGGGGTGGGGGAGAGAGAAAATCGGATACACGAAATGAATAGGCTTAGAGCACTTAAGCGCTAGCCAACTTCTTGATGGCTTCCTCAAGCTTGGCAGCGTTGGCACCAACAACTTCGTCGAACTTTTGGCCATCCAAGTAGAAAACAAAAGTAGGCATGGCACGAACAGCAACTTCAGCAGCGACGTCCTATTTTAACATCACATCCTGTCATCAGACTATGTTCCTTATCATCCTTATTTCTTCCAATGATATACTTACGGCAACATCATCGACATCAATCTTTGCGTAAGTAATGTCAGGGTTGGAAGCAGCGTACTGCTTAAACTTGGGAGCAATCAACTTGCAGGGACCTTTAGTATAGCAACGCTTTGTATGAGAATCCACAGTTGTCAAGAGAACCCCCAAACATGTTTATGGACTTACCGCACCAGGTGGCGTGGAAATCAATAGCAACCTAGCAAAGCGACGCGTTCATGAGGATTGGCATTGGGCCAAAGTGAGGGTAAGCATAACGCTGCACAACGTACCTTCTTGTTCTCGGAGATAAGCTTGTGGAACTCTTCAAGGTTCTTGGGTTCTTTGAATTGGACTTCCATTTCGAAATAGACAAACGGGTAAAGAAAACTCTGTATACGTTTCGTGGTTGTGAGTTTTTATAGCACGTCGGGCTAGGTGGATGATGACGAGCCAATCAAACACGTATGACTAACAGCCCAGCTATTACTAAGCATAGGACAGTGTTTTTGGATGAATCTCTTCCTCTCAATAGAATTGCACCATCGCGTCTCTGGAAACATTTAGAAAAAAAAACGGATGACCCCATAGAGCTGAGCTGATTAATCCAAGTAGTATAGATCGCATCATCATCACCATCATCATCATCCCTTACTATTCGCTCCTACCTACTATGTATGTATATAAACATTATCATTTCCCACACATGAATGAAAATATAGAAATGATGATCCCCGACAAAGCATCCGCAGTCATCTACCAATAGATTCCCGGCAGATGGATTGACCGAGATCGATCATGCATTTATAATTATATGTGTTTCTAGATAGGATAAAGCATCAAAACGCAAGAGAAAAAGAAGAACACGACAACACAATATATACATGAACGATGACTTTAAGTGAGGGGGGTTGAGGAGAAATAGAAAGGAAAGAGAGAGCGAGCGAGAGAGATCTCTTTATATCAAAACGTTTCATATACATTCATTGTTCACCGTGGTGTTGCATGAGAAACATGATTGTCAAAAAGGGCCATATCATTGGATGAGAAGCCACCACCACCACCACCTCCAGATGGGTCGTTATTGTTGGAATGCATGTCTAGATTGCCGAATCCTTGGCCGGCAAGGACAGCCGCAAGATCTTCTTCGGTAAATCCTTCTGGGATATCAAAATTGGTGTTTGCTGTATCATACATTCATCATGAGGATATGCATATAAAGAACAAGGAGGAAACACTTACCACCATAGAGCACACTTTCAATGGTTGGGTCCATTTCCATCTTGACAGGAACAGCAGCTGATGAAGATGCTCCATATTGATCCATGTATTGTTGTTGTTGTTGTTGAGAAGAAGATTCATCCTTGTAATCATCGAATGGATCATGGTCATCATCACGATCAGGTGTTGCAAGTGCTGAAGAAGTGAAAGGTGCATAGCTCTTGGGTCTACCATACGTTGTAGGTATTTGGCGCTGTTGTTGAGGAAATCGATTTGTGAAAGAGGAAGATAAAGGCGAACCAAAAGTGAAGCTACCCGGTGATGAAGAAAGGGCGTTCGTTGGCACAGAAGACGAATAAGATGCTGAGGGTGGCGGTTGCTGATTTTGTGGTTTGGGAGATGACGAGCCAAGACGAGGTGAGCTTGGTGTTGCATAAGGCGAGAATCTACGCGGGTGTTGTTGTTGTGCTGTCATGGGTGGTGATCCAATATGCATTCTGTTGAGTGACATGGTAACCGAATTGGGTGAGCCAGGAATCATCAATGACGAATTAGGCACTGAAGAAGATGAGCCACCTGCTCCAAGCATAGGCGATTGGGGTGGTTGCTGTTGCACTGCTGCATGAATGGCCATAGGTGATGAAGCTTGGAATGAACGTGGACGTGCAGATTCAATAGGCCGTGATGAGGGTGGTGGAGGTTGAGAATGGCGTTGAATCTTTCCACTCCTTATAGCCTTGATCAATTCACGTTCCTCTTGCAATCGTTGCACAAGCACCACCTTTTTTCCTGTTGCTGGTTTTCCTCGTTGTCGTAACATGTCCTTGAGTTCCGATACAGTGATATCGTCAAAGTCCACCTTCTCCAACTGATCATCCAATTGACGTTGATGTTCTTCGGCATCAAAGGGTACTGCATTAGGAGGCCGTTGTACTCGTTGAATCTGGATAGGCATTGTTCTTGAAGGAAATGACGTAGCTTGACCCCCTTTCATCATTCCACTTGTGCTTCCATTGCCAAAGCTTCCCACTTGTAAAGGTGATGTCCCTGCAGGGAATGATGATGCAGCACCGGTACTCTCATCAAAACGTGTCGTTGGTATGGTTGGCACTGATGTTCCAAAAGCGGCAGCAGCACCAAGAGAGGATCGTTGTTGCGTCGAAGATGTCTTTGGTGCAGATCCAGCCATGCCACTTGATGTCTTTTTGTTGTAGTTGACTCTGAAACGTGCTTGTAATTCATTTTGTCTGCGTTGATGATCGATCTCAGATGACCTTGTTGCATGGGCAACGGCGGCACTGCCGCTTGCATTGATGGGTATAGGGCTACTGGTTCGTTTCAGTCTCATGCCAGGTGAGCGACGATTGTCCTTTTTGATTGGTTTAGCAGATGCCATTGTCCTCGTGGTATCCTGAACAGCACCAGAAGTATTGATGGTAGGCATGGTATCAGGATAAGATAAACGTATTTGTTGCTGATCAGATTGATGAATATCCATAGGTGCACTGCTCCCAGCAACGGTATCCATGCCAACACCACCACCACCTCCACCTCCTCCAAAAGAATCTTCCATATCGTCAAACATGACCGATGCATTCGAAATATCAGCGTCATCCATGAAATCTTGTTGCTGAAGTGCTTCACGTTGCATGGTAGCTCGCTGTTGTTCCTGCAATAGTTGCTGTTGTCGCACAAAGTTTGGATCGGATAGAAGAATATCCTGCTGATTACCCAAAGAGAAGAACATACTAGGATCTTGTTGTTGTTGTTGCTGTTGCTGTTGTTGCTTATCTTCAAAGGATGATGCAAGCAGTTGTTGAGTGGTTGCAGCATCTTGATTGCTCCAAGAACCCAAATGTTTATAGAAATCGTCCATATACGTATCTTGACCAGTCATAGAAAAAAAGGGGTCGTACGAAGAGCTGGGTTGTTGAGAAGAAGTTGCATTGTCAAAAGGAAACAAGATTGAGCTGTTATTGGTGGATTGTTGAATGGGCTGTGGTTGAGGATGGTTTGAATTGGACGATGTGGGCATGTAAGAGTCTAGAGAATGGGGGTCGTCCCTTCGTCTCCCATGGTTGTATTCTCCAGTTGAGGAAGTATTGTCATTGTAGAACATGTTCACTGTGACATGAAAAAGTGGCGTTCTCTTATGAGTTAAAAAGACAAGGCAAAGTGAAAGAAGAGAATGGTGGAAAGTTGATATGCGGACCATGAAAAAAAAAGTATGCGGGTGGGTGCAAGTGCCGGCTCGGGCAATGTTTGTTTGTAGCCTGCTACCTCCTCCTCCTGCTGCTGCTGCTGCTGCTGTTATAGTGGGCTGTGTATGTAATAAGCTTCAACTCAGAAAAAGATAGAAGATTTCCCTTTTTACAGAAGAGTCTTTAGAGAAAAGATCATCCATATTTTCGCTGACAAAGTGCCAAGAGACAAAGAATCGAATGGGTTTCGATCAAATTCTGACTCACTACTCCATAGGGAATGAAGGCTTGATTTGGATATAAAAAGCTGTTTATAGGGATAATAATCAATCTCATGAGAATGATATCAAGATGATATCAATTAAAGGAATCCAATGATCGTAATAGCGAGACATACACAATACAGAAAACAAATTCATCGGGAAACATCCTTTTCAGGCACCTCACCCCACATCCCATTGCTGCACAACAACGGATGAGGTTAAAAAAAAAGAGGTCATCTGAAAGTGCCACGAACAACCATCCAATCCTGAGTTGAATATACCACGCCACTAAAAGATAACATGTAGACTGCTGGGGGTGAGCGGAAGACATAATGCTTATCGTGCGTGCGGATACTCAAGCACATGCAGCATTGCAAGATTTTTTTCTTCTTCCTCTCTTTTCTTCCTTCTTAATATCGAATCATGGTTGAACTACCTCCTCAAGTCCAAGTCTTGCCTGCCACCCCACAACTCAAGGGTCTTATGACTATCATCCGTTCAAGGGATACTCCTCGTGCAGACTTTATTTTCTATGCTGATCGCATCATTCGCTTGCTGGTCGAGGAAGGCATGTGATTGCAATGTTCCCACCACCACCACCATCACCACCATGGCAACCATTCCTCAGCAGACTAATAGTAGTAGTATTCTATAGGTCTCAACCATCTCCCTGTTGTTGATAAGACTGTGTCTACTCCTACTGCTGTTCCTTACAAGGGTATTGACTTTGAAGGTCGTATTTGCGGTGTATCCATTATGCGTGCTGGTGAATCCATGGAGCAAGGTCTTCGTGAATGTTGCCGGTAAATGTCAAAAGAGGAGGTGGTGGAGATTCAATATGTACCTGGTCATTCACGCTGTTTACCTGGGATACACAGGAGCGTGCGCATTGGCAAGATTTTGATTCAGCGCGACGAAGAAACCCATCAACCCAAGGTAACTTGACTCTTTGGAGACCGATCTCCTTGGTTACTAACATGAGATTGATAGCTATTCTATGCCAAGCTTCCCAAGGATATCGAATCTCGCTATGTATTGTTGTTGGATCCCATGCTTGGTAAGAAGAAAGAAATGAGGATGGTGCTTTCAATGGGTGGCTAATCAACGCATGTTGTGTGGCTTGTATAGCAACCGGAGGATCGGCAATGCAAGCTGTCAAAGTCCTTTTGGATAACAACGTTCGTGAGGATCGTATCATCTTTTTGAACTTGATGGCCGCACCTGAAGGTATCGAGACATTCGTCAAGCAGTATCCCAAGGTCAAGATCGTCGTTGGCGAGATCGATGAGGGATTGGATGAAAACAAGTATATCGTTCCTGGTGTTGGTGACTTTGGTTGTCGGTAAGATTATACATCATTTGGGATATGTTAAGGATCATTGTTCTCACACAAAGACAATAGGTACTTTGGCACTGATTAAGGAGCATATGGTATGCATGAATAAAAAAAAACTATATCCCAGCATGAACGACGTCATTGTGAAGGAAGGGTCATTGTCAAGGGTATAGAAAAGTGTGGGATCGCATCCTTCTTTTTTGGAAAGTAGTCGGCTTCCTTGAATAAGATGGATAGCTCACCGAGTATTGCGTACAGCCGAAAATGCGAGTTGAGCTGCATGAACATACTAAATCACGCGATGTTCCTTATGCTAAATGACATTAAGATTTCATTCCAATCGGGGACATGATGATTTTTGACTCCCCCAAAAGCTGGCTTTCTAATGCAAGGGTCGCCCATGCCCTATTGATAGCTTTCTTTTTATAGGTGACAGTTTTAACAACCTTCACGTATGTAGATAAGAAGATGATGCCATATATGGTGATGCTCACAAGATGCTTGTACACAAGATAACAATGCCATCTTATTGCCGAGTGTGAGATATCGTCAAATGGTGTGCTCATGATCAGGAGCAATACTACAAGTAAAGAAAGCGCCCCTTCGCTAAAGCCGATGGAGTGAAAATCAAGGTTTTGGGTAATGCATTTTCCTTAATACCCATATAGGTGTCTCATGTCCAATGGCGGGCTGAACCGAGAATCCCGACATGGATTATTAGCAACGTCCTTTTGTTTCATTTCATTGTCGGTTGTTCCTGGACAATCATTCCTTGTCTCTGTTTTACGTAATTAAGCGGAATAAAGCATTAGAGCGCACAATTACCTCCAGGGTTGGCTTCCTTGCATAATACATTTACATGCATTCATACATGTGATGGTGTACGTTGCTGCCTTGGATCAATTACATTCATTGGAGATCACATGACTTTTGAGTCTACGGGCATACGTAGATCCACGCAATCGGCTTGTCGGGTAATGGTACACCGGCAGCGATAGGGTGTCACACTTTTATTGTTTCAGGGGAAAAGAAAGGGAAACAAGTAGATGTGCCGAACGCACAACATTAGATGTCAGCTTATTTGCACGAGATGTGGCAGTGTGATTATAGCATCTATGTTGTTCAACAGCAGCGACTTTGAATAGTAATGGCTTCTTGAAAACAATGAAAAGCGAGTCTAGCCAAGATAAGTATGCTGGTTTTTCCCGGTGAACAATCACACACGCACCTAGCACCTTTCCTTGTAACACGGCAGATATGTATGTATACGATCGCTGCTACTGTATCGGCACAACTTTTTATGTAAGCGCATGTGCGTATTTAAGATGGGCGGTTCCCGAACAACCGCCACGTGGGAGGATATGAGTAACAAAGTGGCCTAGACTGATAAAGACAATAAACAAAAAAGCATGCACGTTATCGTAAAAAAACAATAGATCGACCACACGGTCTGGATGGTTGTGGAGAAACACATGAATCATCAACAAACGCATGTGCCAACTAAACCCTTAACCTTTCATGCTGGGTGGCAAAATGATATCGGTGATGAGTTTTTCCCGTTACAAGTGCGCACTTTCTTTTAGGAGATTGGCTATTCTTCTTCCACATCGACCCCATTTTCCCCGTGATTTGTCGCCATCGCATGTAAAATGATGAAACGCATTAGCTAAACTGCTGAGATAATGCAGGACCGAAAGAGCCGATGTGATCCAAAAAGGACGTTTGCATGTTTCCAAATTCTGCGGAAAGCAAAAAGACCATCATGGGCCGACCGATTACTAAAACAGGCACTGGATCATGTCCTTTTATATATCTGTGTGCGAATCTTTTTCCCTTTCACTTTCTTTCTCTTTCATTGAAACTTGGTGTTTTCTTTTTCTTTGTATACTTTCTATGCTTCATCACCATACAGATACCCGATCACGACCTTCATCCCTCTCTCAGCAAGTGCTCGTTCACAATCTTCATGCTGCCGATTTTAATACACCAGCCAAGATTTTGCAATACAATCAGCGTGATGGTGGTTGCCATAAATTCGAAAATGTAACGCCAGACGTATCCATTCCAGGCACTCCTGCACCACACGATCACATTGATGAATATGAAGCGAGCCATGATGAGTCCCCGGTTGTTGAACATCATCATTACTTTGGTCGTAAACCACCATCCAATGTCGATACCCCGACATCTTTGTCTCCCCATCATAGTGGTGAAAAGCAACAACAACAACGACCTAAACCCGTTGCTCGGCACTCTTCTGGAACCATTGTATCAAACCAGCCATCGCCTCAGATTGTAATTTCATCCTCATCCTCGCCTAGTACACCATTATCGCTTTCACGTCCCGCTTCACCAACAGGCGGCAATGCCAAGAACAACCATCTTAATCATATTGATGATGACGATGATGATGATGATGATGATCGTACGTTGAGCAGCATTGGCGAGCAACCTGTACCCAGTGCCAGCACCTCAACATCGATTCCTAGTCGACCCTCAACACCATCCCAATTCATGTTCAAGAAACCAGAGTACAATACAAAGTACAAACAAACACACTTCCATCACTTGGAGAAAAAGGAGACACTTTTCCATGGACTCAAACGCTTTTTCAAACACGACAAGCACAAGAAAAAGAAAGGTGTATCCGAAAACAAAACTACCATCAGTGCGAGTAGCAGTATGAGCGACTTGAGCTTTGCCAATGAGTTCAATAAGGATATCGAAGGACGCTATGGCAAATGGGGTAAGTGTTTTCCCTTTTGTGCGGAACATGGCAAAATGTGAAACATACAGTGGGTAGTAACGAATGGTTGGTTGATGCTGTTTTAGGACGCTTTGTCGGTAAAGGTGCCGGTGGTTCGGTGCGTGTGATTCGTCGGAGCACGGATGGCAAGACATTTGCTGTCAAGCAGTTTCGAAAGAGAGCCCCACATGAAAACGAAAAGGAGTATGTCAAAAAGGTCACTGCCGAATTTTGCATTGGATCCACCTTACACAATGCCAACGTCATTGAGACACTGGATATCATTCAAGAACGCTCATCGTTTTATGAAATCATGGAGTACGCACCCAACGACTTGTTCAACATTGTCATGAGCGGCAAAATGACACGTGAGGAAATTGCATGCTGCTGGCGGCAAATGCTCAATGGTGTACAATATTTGCATTCAATGGGTATCGCTCATCGTGATCTCAAGTTGGATAACATGATGCTTGACGAACGTGGTATTGTGAAGCTTATTGATTTTGGATGTGCCGTGGTATACAAGTATCCATTTGAAGATAAGATGCATCGAAGCAAGGGTAAGTTTTCTCATATGCGTTGGATCACGTGGCATGATACTCATATCAATCATTCTTAGGCGTGTGTGGCTCTGATCCTTATATTGCACCGGAACAATACACCCAACCTGATTATGATCCTGCAGCAAGTGACCTATGGAGTTGTGCCATTGTCTTTATTTGCATGACCATTCGCCGTTTCCCATGGCGGATACCACGTCCTTCTCAAGATCAATCTTTCAAAAACTTTATTACGCCATCCACAAATGGTGCTGCTCGTCTTTTCAAATTGTTGCCACGTGAAGCACGGCCCATTTTTGGACGTATCCTGGAAACCGATCCCACCAAACGCTGCTCTCTCGATGATATCCTTGCCGACTCATGGGTGAACAGCATTCCTATGTGTACTCCAGAGAAGCATGCAGCTGATCATATGCATCATTTGCTAACGCGTCCATCTGATCCACGTGTTCTTGAGCGAGGCAACGTTGTTGTTCTTGACATTGAAACACCTTGCGTCTCTGGCGAAGAAGATTTCCCTACAAAGAAAAAGGATCGTCGCAAGCATAAAGTTAAGCATAAACACCACTAACTTTGTCGTCTTCTACCTCATTCACATATACTCCACCATCATCATCACTTATTCATCCGATGTACTATATCCCATACACACACCAACACACACACTTCGAGTTCTTCTTCCTTACTGTTTACATTTTTTGCTTTATTTCATCTCGTGTACACGTTCTTCAAAGCATCGAGTAAATACACACACAACATTATTCATTTATGATGATTTCTGATTGATACGTTCTTTGATGAGTTGTTCAATGCTATCAATGGTGGGTTGACCAATAGCTGCTGCACCGCGATTCCAATCCACCACCAAGGGTCGTTGCAATAAGCCTGGATCATCGTGGATGACACTAGCTATCTCGGCCCAATCTTGTACGTGAGCATCGGGTCGCACCATACGATGCCATGCTGACTCGGCACCTTGCTTGGGAAGGAAACTGGCAATTTGACGTAGTTGGTCTATCGTGGGCTTGTCGTCCTTGTCCATAACGTCCACTCGATAGGCATCATTGCCATCCTCGCGTCGACATGAGCGCTTGAGCATTTCTAAGGCAGCACGCGATTGGGCGATATTGGCATTGTGGAAAAGAGTGAGAATGGGGAGTGTTCTGGGAGGTCGAAACGACATGGTCTTGTAAAAGAGGAAAAGAAAGAGGTAGAATGCGCAGCACTTAATGTCCACGCGGCATAATATTGTGAGATGTGCATTATGCTACAAACAGAAATAGGCCATTCACTATTGATATTGTTACATGCGTGGAGGAAATAACATTACATCCAATGTTTGCTATCAGTGTGAATGGCAACAAGAGCTTGGTTGGCTTGGATGGTTCAAGCGACCATGCTGTTACTAATTCTCCCATCGAAAAGCTTATCGTGTCTTGTATTTAACCTTGTGTCCCAATACTTCATCCGATTTATCACTCTCGTTACTGCTTATACCCGATCCTATGGCTCATGCGCACACACAAGTAGATCATCCCCTGGCCCTTTACGGTCACATCTTCCATTTTAAGATACCTTGACTCCCTTCACATGTTCTTGATAGTGATCGACTGCAAGCAAGAAAAATGATCCTGCAGCAGTAAAAGTGTCATATGGGATGCTGCATCATGTAGTAGTAGTCGTAAACTTTATCCGTCCCCGTCGTTCGGATGAAAAAGTATTGCTATCGTGGGAAGCTATAATAGTTTTCTTATACAATGACCACAAGAGTGGGTGAAACCCATCCATTGGTGAACAGCAAAAATGCTACATAAATGATGATGGGGCCCCATTGAGGAGGAGTTTGCATGCATGCATAATGGTGATAATGTTTCCACACTATCTCTATTCAAATCTTTCTGGTTTGAGAAGGTGGGGGCTGAGGATGATGGTGTCACATTTTGTCACTATGGCTACCTTTATTATTGTTGTCATTATGATATGGAGTGGCTAGGTAGTAGATAGTAGAGAAAGGGCAAAGGGAAACATCATGACTCAGGTGGAAGTCTTTTGTGCCGTACATAAAAAGTAAAAAGGGGCACCCTGCCGTCGGTGATAATTAAGTTGTCTGTGTCCTCTTTTTTCCTTTCCCTTTCTTTTTCTTTTCCGTATCACTCTTCATCCACCGACATCCACAGCAGCATTTGTAATGGAGCGAAGGGAGGAAACCACGCCTCTTTTGAACGATACCCTGTCACCGGCAGGCTACAAGACAACCTCTGCGTCCAGCGATAATGATGATTGCATTACCATCCTTACTTCCAATCCACCCTCGTTGGCAAGTCGACGAAGCAGCACCTCCTCCAGCTCTAGTAGCAAAGGCACCACCCAACAGCAAGATGATATCGTAGCTCGTCGCCTCAATGGTGCATCGCTGCTCACTGTTTTGGGATCGTAAGTCATCCATCATCTTTTGGTTTTCCTTTATCGTTTCAACTCACATTGTACATATGATAAAGGATTTGGGTTGCTGTCACGCTGGGTTCCTTGGATTCATCCATTGTAGCCACGATCTATGCACAAATTGGTACCGAATTTCAAAAGTAAGGATGGAGGATTGATTACCTTGGTTGATGTATTGTTGACATGTGCCATTCCCTTAGGTCGAACGAGATTGTATGGATTGCCACAGCGTATCTTCTGAGCTACACTGCATTGCAGCCCCTGTGTAAGTATATTCTGCTAATCAGAGAGGAGAACGAAAATTATAAGCATTGTGTAACCAATCATTCATCGGTGTTGTATACCTTTTCGATGTTGCAGATGGCCGGATCTCGGACGTCTTTGGTCGCAAGTCTGCTTTGCTCTTTGCAACGGTTGTCTTTTTCATCGGCTCATTGCTCTGTGGTGCTGCTCCCAACTTATGGTCCCTTGTTGTAGCACGTCTCGTGGCTGGTCTTGGTGGTGGTGGTATCAACACATTGACTACTGTCATTATCAGTGATTTGGTATCTTTGCGAGATCGTGGTAAATACCAAGGATACGGTAATATGGCATATGGTGTAAGTGTAACAAATTGAGACAAGGCCGATGCACGGAGGATGCTGCTGCTGTAGCATTTGTGTGCGTCTGTTGTGCGGCAATCCAATCTTTTTGCTAAAGTGCGATGATGTTTTGCTCCGTAGCTCGGCTCATTGATGGGTGGTCCATTGGGTGGATTCATTACTGATACAGTGGGATGGCGTTGGTGCTTTTATATCAATCTTCCAATCCTTCTTGTCACCATCTATGTGGCATCATGCGTCATGACCAACTATAATCTCAAAGAGCGCAACGACAACTCGACATTGATGCAACGTCTCAAGATGATCGATTGGCTTGGTGCTGGAACCATTGTAACAGCTGTGGTTGCATTCATGGTGGCAACTTCATTGGGTGGCAACACACGTCCTTGGTCTGATCCTTTTGTACTTGGTTGCTTGGCTGCATCGGTGGTGTTGACCTTGCTCTTTGGTGTGGTTGAAGCCAAGGTTGCTGATAATCCCTTGATGCCATGGTCCATTGTTACCAGTCGTACTCCACTCGCATGCTCGTTGGCCAACTTTTGGACATTGATGGCAACCATGTCGTCCGTATACATGATTCCACTCTACTTGCAAGCAGTACTTGGAAACAGCCCAACTCGTGCAGGTCTCTATTTGATGCCTCGTATTGTATCGTTATCATGTGGCTCTGTATTCTCAGGCTTCTTCATCTCACGTACCGGTGAATACAAGGGCATCACCATCACTGCCGCCTTTACCTTGCTCGTTGCCATCACTGGATACTCATTCTGGACAGCCACCACCCCATTGTGGTTCTACTTCATCACCACTATCCTCGATGGCCTCTCCATGGGCATCCTCATTACAACAACCCTCATCGCCATGTTGTCGACCATTGCTGCATCTGAAATGGCCACCATTACGTCCATGTCGTACTTGTTCCGATCTGCTGGTGGTGTCATTGGTATCTCGGTGACATCGGCCGTCTTCCAAGCTGTCGTCAAGCGTATCCTTGCTGAAAAGATTACTGGCCCTGATGCTGAAAAGGTACAAAGAAAGAAAGATCAATGTCATTTTCATGCAAGGTTGCTAATCTACCCCTACCCTTATTTAGTATATTGAAATTGCCCGCCAGTCAATGAGCGAGGTGCGTTCATTATTGCCAGCCGATATTTTGGATATTGTACTTGATGCCTACGAGGTTGCCTTGCGTTACAGTTTCTATGCGATGGTTGCCATGGCTTCACTTGCCTTCATTTCCACCTTATTTATCCAACGCTTTGAACTTTCAACCAAGGTTGGCAAGTAAGGAGAATACCATGATGATGATGATGTTGATGGGTGTTCTGTTGTCAATGGATACCCTTCTTTTTCGTTTTTATCTCCTCCATGGCTCTCTTTCTTCTCCTTGTGTTTTCCTCTCTTCCTCTCCTATACATTCCCCACCCCCATAGAATGCGTTGTTGTATCATTCCCCTCCTATTCCTTTCTCGCTTCAATTTGACGCATCTTGAAGGCCCAATATATACCTCATGTACTGATGGGAAATAGAAAAGAAAAATAAAATTACCATATAACCAATCATTGAAGACATCTTGAGGAATCGTGTAATGGGGGTCCATATTGCGTATATACCTTCATCATCCACCTTTAAACACATGTATTATATGGGTCAAAGCATCCCACATGACAACAATTTTATAAGCAATACTAAAACTTTTGTACGTCAATGATTCGCAATAGGCTCATTATTATGCTAGGAAGAGCAATTAGAAGTAGCTGTTGTGATGAGGATGAGCAGTGGTGGTGGTGGTAGCGGCAATATTAGGATGATGATGATGGTGATCGTACTTCATCTCATCATGATGATGACGAGGAGGAGGTGGCAAGGTATCTCGTGGTGTAGTTGGTGGGGGTGTATCATCATCTTCGGATGCCATGGATGAACATGATGTGGTGGATACGGACCAACAGGGTATGGTGACAGTGGTAACATCAGCATCATAATCTTCAATGTTTTCCCATTCTTCTTCAGGAGTTGAGTATCCATGGGCGTAATCCAGCATGTCCATGGCAGTTGAATAGGTGAAGCTGCAAGATGTTGAAGGGCTAAATTCGGAGCTACATGACGATACGACATCATGCTCGGTGGTGTGTGTGGGAGGTGTCTCTGGAAGTGGTATATCAGGTGGTGGTTGTGGTGCTGTGATGGGCTCAGCAATAAACGAATGGCATTGCAATACACGCATTCGAAGTTCCGGTAAAGATATGCGTAAAGCAGGATCCAAGCAAAATACACGCTCCAAGATAGCATTCAGCTCGTTTGAAATGCATGGGAGAATGAGCTTGAAGAAGCCTGCAGTGCGTCGGGTATATGCTGCAAAGGTTGAATCATGCATTGTAGCCTGCTTCCATGGGTTCCGTCCAGCGGTAAGATTGATGAGAATGACCCCAAGGCTCCATACATCGTTGGGACGTGTGCTGTATCCCTTAATTCGCTTATAGTCTCTGGTGATTCCACCTTGGCACTCTATATCATACAACAACAACAATAATAAAATGAGTGATCATTCAATTCAAAAAGTAGCACGTGGGTGGCACATTACCTGGTGAAAAATAAAAGGTGGATCCACATCCAAAGTTGGCAGACACTGATTGCGTGGTGGCAAGCCCAAAATCAGCCAATTTGACTTGCTGATCAGGGAACACGAGAATGTTCTCAGGTTTAATATCACGATGGGCCACACCATGATTATGACAATGCTGCACAGCATCAAGGATTTGTAAAAAGATGTGCCGAATGGATTCATTGTTCCCCACAATCGTGCTTGTTGGATGTGTGATGGCGCTAAATAAATCTCCATACGGCGCGTATTCCAACACAAGAAAGAGCCATTCTCCCATCCATACTTGCTTCACAAAGGTCAAAATGTTATCGTGCTCATTCACTTGCTGGTGGATCTCCGCCTCACGGCATCGAAAAGACGCTGGATGGTGATGATTCATGGATGTTGTAACAAGTTTGACCGCATAAAGCCTACGCGTTTTGACATGACGAGCTTGATAAACGATACCATAGGCACCAACACCCAATACAGCAATCAATTGGATAGTACGATTGTCGATGTACGTGTTGAGTAACACATGTGGGTTGAGGGGTGGTTCTTGAAACGACATGGGAAGTAGCGTGTAACGTGCTGGTGTATGATGAGTGATAATGTAATGTGTGTGTGTCTCAGCTGCTGCCACTATGGGTCGTTGGAAAAAGGGGAAGAGCAACCAGATATCTCTCTCTCTTACAAAGAACTGCTCTTATAAATGAGCCACACACACGCTTGAATCGATCATGTCTCCTTGATCTTTTCCTTTTGCTCCCAAAAAGACAGCCCTTCACCCACCCCTTTTTCGGCACATCAAAAGCAAATGCCTCCCCCCCTGTACACTGTAGAACAGCGGCAAGTGTTACACACATCATGTTCTGCAAAGGCTTCTAAGCTTTTGGATGCTTCTTCTTTACTTGACCTTTAACCCCTCCTTTTGTAGATAGGTGTCGATGTGTCATTTAGCTTCATTGTCATCCTTGCACAAACTTGCTTTTTTCGCACCCCTTAAACGTTGCGAATAGTGTATTTCCAGCTGCATATGTCATAATCGAATCGTGAAGCAGCTTTATTAAGAAAATGTTGGGAAACGTATGTACCCTTTGTCGAAGTTTCAAAATCGAAAAAAGTCAACACAGGTGCACATGTAAAGTGACGAGCGTGTTTTTTCTTTCCACCCTTTTCCTTCTAGCTCTAGATGATTGTACCTGAATACATGATCACTTTTCCCTTGCCAACTAGTGTCCCTTTGATCCAACCACGTCCTCCTTCTTGACGCTCCTAAAGTATCCTGATGTGCCGCCTTGAGTGTAATAAAGAGGAGAAGAGTGAAGGCAAAAGAATAGGAATGCTATGTATATGGCGATGTCCTTTAAAGTTTTGCCATCTTGCATGGAAAAAGACAAAGTGGATGCTAGTGTGTATGAGGAGGGTTGTTTTACGACTACATGGTACCATTCAAAACCCACGCTCTTTATTTAGTGCTCCTGATTTTCCCCACCAATACCTTCAAAATACCAACCCATGCTGCCAACTTAAAACCTTCATCAGCTTTTTTGTATTATGTATACGTTGACCTACCCTAATAAGCGGTGTATGCTTCGCTCACGATTTGAAAGAACGGCAAAAAGGAGAGCAGGAGTGGGTGTGTATAGGCACGTTCGTGGTCCATGGCTGTAGTAAGTATGTAGCAGCTTTTCGTCACCAGCATCGCACATGTGGTATAATGTTCATTTGCCGCTTGTATCCCAACAATGACGATGGCATGACAAGGAGAGCATTCATTTCCCATTCTGGGAATCAATAAACACCTCTTGCATTAGCAATGTCGATCATCATGCGCACTAGTAGGTTCCTTTGATCATCACATACATTATTATCACGAGATTGGATCTTCTTCACCATGGCTGGCTGTACATGTACATACACTATTATTACCTTGTTGGAGGATGAGAGGTCAGTGCGCAGGTCAACATCTCTTTCACCACCCCTTACATCCCCGACAGGTTCTTGCATCGTATGCAACTTGAGCACGAGATTTTGTTCAATCACATTAACGCTTATAGCATTGACAACCCGATAGCCCTTTGTTCTGTAGGATCTGGTTTGGAAGAAGACTCTCAATATAGGGGAATTGTTTATGCAGCATCTGAAACATCCTTCGAAGATTATACAATAAGACGTAGTTTATAGGTATGTCACTATATACAAATGGGCAGCTATTTGACTCTGTAGTTGTCTATCAAAACGAAGGCGAGTCCTCAAATCCAGCAAGAAAGCGATAATCATCCTCTTCGCCGCTTGACCAATCATCATGCTCGTTACTCGATTCCTCTGGTTGTTTGCGTTTGGATGGGATTGTTGCTTCGTGCATTGATGTATCACGTATGAGGGTAGGTGGATGAGGAGTCGATGGCTGTGGTGTTGAGATCGGCTTGGGTTGTTGAATGGTACTAGTTGTGGGTTGAGCTTCCGGCTTTTGATGATCATCCGCATCCGCATCCCAAAATAAATCTTCCTCATTGTTCATTGTGTTCCAAGGACAATTGTCTTGCGTCATACTCTCATTTTGTCCTTGTTCATCAGCTTCCTGATCGAGTCCATCTTCTATACCATGGTCCTAGGAAGAAGGGGAATAAGGATGTTATTAATAAACATGTTCTTGTTATCCCTGATTGCAAGATCACGACCTACCGATATCTTAAATTGCACCGTCCGATCCGATACTCCCAATGAGGACTTATAAAGGTAAGCATGCCTGCACAAATAGATGCATAGAATAAGAAAAGAAGGCTCCTTTTATCTTTACAACTCCATAGATTACATACCTCTTGTCTCGTCTCCGATAGAGGAATACTCTGTTTGCACACCAATGACCCCAGCTTGCTCCTGCAAATCATTCCATCAGCCGACAAAGGGTAGAAAAGCGCGCCATGTAATACTTACCAAGGGCAGGGGTTAAAGCTTCATTGACCCTATCAGTTGTCACTTGGTTGGTCACTGCAACCTAATAAACACCTGATCAGCAACCTTTGTTTCGTTTATGATGTGCAATGTAACGCCCACTTCCAAGAGCATACTTACAGCAATGGTATGTTTGTTCGCTATATCTAGCAACGTGCGTCCAAGAAAACTCGGCAAAGAATTGCGTAAACGGATGTCACTGATATTGAGTCGTAATGGAAAGGTGATCGTATCAATAATCAATAGCTTGATCTACAAGAGAAATCGATCATGAATGAGAGATACATAATGACACGCTCATTGTTTGGATAATCACCTGTGCCATTTCATTCAAGATATCAGGTAGCTGGCGTATCAGAGCAATGAGTTCGCAATGATCAAACACCCTAAAGACATGGATCTTGCTCAGTAAATCATCTGGCAGGTACACCAATAAGCATCCTTGCATTGCACCCTAATCGATTGATTTATCCTTACCATTTTCCACTTGATCCGGATATTGATCCTGCATAGCTGTAGCAATGGCACGTAGTCTTTTTGGTACCAGTCCACCTTCGGTGTCTATTATCAAGGAATGTCGTTAATAACCCAAGCCATGCAAACCTTTGTCGACTTACCGATATACATGCATTCCCCATTGGATCCACCAAATTCACTCGGCAACAAAGCATTGACAGCCAGCTGCATGCTAGATACCTGTAAGTATATCAACCATCCCATTCATTCGGTATACATACCTTAATTGTGTTTTGCCTGATCCAGCCTCTCCACAAAACTCGGTAATGCAGCCGTAAGGAATCCCCTTGTAACTTGCAAATAGATTATTCAAGGCGCGTGATCCACAACTGATTCCCGTTTTGCTGCTATCGGCGACGAGTCGATCCTTTGCTGATTGAGAAGAATGGATTTGCCCTGTTATCAATAGACGTCGTGAGTGCTGCTGCTGCGCATGAATCGATCATCAACACTATATCATTCCCTCACCTCCTTGCACAAGTGACAACATAATAGTAACCTCGGAAGACGATAGCTGCAACTCTGGTTGATAAGAGAATACACGTGAGTGTGCAAGACAAGAACATTGCAAAAGACACATGAGTAATTGGCATGTGTAGAATAGGAAGGCTCACCTTGAATGACTTGCAAGACACCCGCTTCTTTGATATCGTTAATCGTCTCATAACCAGCATCCTCGAGCTTTTGTTGTAATTCTGGTGGTGCCTCGGCGATCGATCGGGTGGTTGACATTTGAAGGAAGCGGAGGAAGAAAGAGTGCACTCGAACACGGATGGCGTACCTCTTGCCATATTGGATTTATCCGCCTTGCCATTTTCACCTTGACGTGTGCCCACATCATGTCAAAGGAACCATTGCCATCAACATGATGCTGAGGAGTCCCCATTAATAATGTGATTTAAGTAGCTATGAATGCTATGAGATGCCTATCATTATCCTTGTTGGATTGCAACCGAATCACGTACCTTCATAGTCTCTTCTACATGTACGTCACAATCACACACTGATACAACCAATACCATTATGCACAGCACACATGATGAACAAAATAAAGATGTATTAAACTTGCATAACAATGAATAAGGGGAAGATCATTGTGGATAGTGATTTTTGTAACGATGGTATGAAGGTACCATGATAAGTTGGGTGATGGTGGTCTTGGGATTATGGCGCTTCATAGCTTGATACATGAAGCGTGCCATCCGTGAAGCTACTACGACCAGCATCAGTAATTAGCATGTGAGCCTCATCAACTGTGATACGGCCAATATGATGCAGGATCTTCTGCAGGCTGTGTATGTAATCGTTCTTCATGACGCTTTCAAGTTGCATGTGGATCAGGTCGTAAACATCCAACCTTATGATTGGAGCCTTTTGGCTCGACTTGTCAAGCCGTATAATAGTGCTACCATTGGTACAATAACAACAACAGTGATGTCCTTGTAGCTTCTCGTTTGCTGCACTTGCTGATGGTAAATACAAAAATGTCATTTCTACCAAGATGGTAATACAGCAATGCCATCACCATAGACAGAATGGAAAGCATTAAATCTTTATCTTATTCTACTGATAGTGGCATAGCGTTTGATGTAAGATCCATATTGCCACGCCAAACTAGTAGGCAGGGGAGGATAGCTGAAGAAGAGGTTACCAGCTACAACATTGAAGATGCTTGCAATGAATATTTAGAGAATCAATAGCTTGGATGAATACTTAACACGAACCCTTTAGGCAGGACCTGATATATGTGGAAATTGTTGCTCTTGTATAGGCTGCTCTGATGATTCCATGGTTGAAGCAAGGAGCGAGCTCACTTGCTGCATTGATGACAATGATGGAGAAGCTGCTATTCACCACCATGCGGGCTGTAGTAGGCTGTGCTCTTAATCTAACTTTGCAGATACATCTCGGGAGGTAGCTACATCTGAAATTATATGAGCATAGGCGTCATTAAGCAATATGATTACGTTTTACCTTAATGAAACAAGGAACCAAAATAGAAGTAGGATAACAATGACACCCACAACATAGGATAACAACAATGAAAGGCTAAAAACCATCACGAATACTTTTAGTATATGAATCACTCACAAAGAGCACTACCCGCCACGATACTCACATCAATTTAGAATTGTAGAATGTGTATCAATGATGAAAGAAAGAGATTGTGGGAGGAAAAGTGGGCGACAACATTCTTATATATGTGCATGTATGGTGGGCGTGAGTCTTTTCATGATCACAGTGAATGATAAAGTGCTTGCTGAAAATGGTGATGGGCTGATAGATTGATGGGGCGCCTCACAAAGAGCCTTGGCATGGTTGAGTGTGCTTGCATAAATCAAGATCTGAGATAAACAAGGGGGCGATATCCATCAGCCGTCGGCTATCACGAATCACTTGCTGTGCTCCTCAAATTTCACCAAAGAGACGTTGTTCGAGCATGTTTGTGGTGTAAGTGTAGGTTCCAGAATGCAACGTCAATGACACCTTTGTCACTAGTAGGCATAATACTCAAGGGCCGATGTTCCTGGATACCACAGCTCTTGCATAGGGTTGATATGACACCTTCCATTAAATCGGTACCAGGATGGTGCTTGAAAGGAAGAACGACTGCCCCAAAGGCACAGCCAATGCAAGGTGTTACTAGGGGCGATGCAATAAAAGATACTTGGTAACCAGGTAAAGCCAAAGAGGCAATGACCAAGAGCAAGATTTAGGAGAAATCCAATATCATTTTTCGATCATGTTCGAGATCGTTGCCATATTCTCAAATAACCTGAACGGGATTGGGTGGTAGTCAAAGTCTTTATAATCATTATTTAAAGTACAAGATGACCATGTTATGATAAACCAGCAAAACAAAGGGGATACCCATTATAAAGTTGATGAGCTTGGATTATGAAAAGGGAACTCAATGGATGTAGACACGAAGGAATTCGAGGGACGATCAGCTTTCATCCAGTGCCATTCAGCGAGAGTTCATTGGTTGGATACACGTTGAAGCCCGCTAACCCAATCACAGCTTGTTGCACCACCCAAATCTTATATAAATATCAATCAAGGAGCTCTTTCGATATCTTCGTGTTTCCTCCACCCCCACTACTACTACTTTATCACCCGCGTACAATGGCCAAACTCTCCTCATTCTGGACACTTCTTTTCCTCGTCATCGCATGCACGTCTCTTGGTAAGTGTCACATGGTCCCTCTACTTGGACATTGGAAAGCACGCGTGTGTATTGATGAGCTCGTTCGATCTCCATCCACACATAGTGTTTGCACAAGACGAACAACAAGAGAACCCAATTATCACTGCTGATCTTGATATCACTGCACAATTCCCTGATAACCCATTTGGATGTAAGTAAAAAGGATAGCTCGTGGATATGGGTATGTACAACATGTGTCCTAACACCCTATGTTCTCGTGCCTAGTGATCGTCAATGGCCAGCGCAACAAGGTTCTTTTATCAGTTACCAATAAGGAAGATGTGGATTACTCTGTGCTCGCTGTTTCTGCCAAGGTTTCCCATCCTGACAACCCTGACAAGATCCTTCGCAACGTAAGTTTGAACAAAAGACCCATGCTGGATGATGCTGGTGTTTCATATATGTTCGAGGATACTAATACAACAATGCATGATATAGTTGACCGCTCTTCGTTATGACTTGAACATCCCTGCTGAAGGTACCGTCGAGATCCCTTACGCTTTTTACTCTGAATTCGCACCTGGAGAGCTTGCTTTGACCGTGTTCGTTGATGTTTTGGGCGGCGTAAGTAGATCATGTTTGGGATTTGCATACATGTGGATGTTCACCATTATTGGTATATACAGGAGAAGATTGTCCGTGTTACTGGTTATGATGGATTGATCACTATCACTGATCCCGAGACCTCGTGGTTGGATCCTCAATTGTAAGTTGAATGGGCAGGGTTCTTCATTATCCAAGGGATTAACATACGACTCGTTACCAGGATCTTTTTGTACATTGTTCTCGGTGCCATCAGTCTTGGTGTTGGCTATATCATTCGTGAAGCATTCTTTGGTGGTGCTAAGAAGACCAAGGTATGCTTCCCTTTTATTCCTAATGCATGTGGATAAACAAGTGTACCTAACATAATACTTTTTTGGCGACTATAGACCAAGAAGGCATCAAAGGAACCTGCTGTTCAACCTTCCCACCGCGATGAAAAGGGTCAAATGGTTTTGGATGAATCCTGGATTCCTGAGCATCATCTCAAGAACAGCCCCAAGCAGTCTCCTCGCGCCAAGAAGAGATCCAACCGCAAGTAAATCGAAAAACACATGATGGCTATATAGTGGAGGAAGCCTGGAAGCCTTTCTCATTTCATTTTGTTTTTTGCATAAATCGTGTTAATATTACTTTATTGCATAAGTGACATGGATGCTATAGGCAATTGAATGGGATTGAATGGATGGGTTTGGGGAGGATATTGTCGTAAGGCTTTATAATAAAGACCATCCTTTGCTTCAGGCTGTATTCTTTATCAATTATTTAGTTCCATTATAGACATCGAGAACCTTGGAGAATACATCACCAAGTGTTTGAACTTTACGTAAATCAATTTCGTGTGCACGATCTATCCATCTTCTAGAGCCAAGCGGAACTAAATCATCCAACTTCGACAATAAATGCCACCAAACTGCATTCGGGTCGGACATCCTTGGGATTTTGATCCGCATCATTCCCAGTACACCATAGACATAATCAGCTGGATCATAACAACGTCGGGTAGAGTACATTAGTGAGGCAATTATAATGGCAAAATCACGTTTGTTTCCCGAGATACGATAGTTGATGGATGATCTTGCGCACCCTATGTCCTCGAAATCTAAATGAACTTCAGTGGCTAACTTTAGCATCCTGTCATCGACTAGTCAACTGGTTAGCAATGTGCTTCGATACTTAGCAATTCAAGCATACCATGCCTCGCACCGTGTAATTCATTCTGGTTATAATACAATGCCCTGTTTAGAGTAAATACTATAATGTACGCCATTTCTTCAAATCCAAGTAGTTGCTCCCGAGTTATTGTGTTGGTTTGGAGCTGGTGAGTGTCTGTTTCAGCCATAAACCGCACATTTCCCATAGGTAGAGCCATCTCCTGCCAGGTCCATACACGCTTCCACCATCGACTTTGGAAGAATGTGTACAAGAGTTCGGTCAGTTGGAGCCCTTCGGTTTGACAGATCTGCTCGTATGCTATGTACTCTTTCGTGCGATATAATTCCTCGATTTCCATTTTCGAATGGTGCATTGCGTGAATTTTTGGTATCAGGCTCGGTTCACAATCAATCATGACAACGCATTCAAGGCAGCAAGAGTATATATCACCCATGATATCGAGCGGTGTTTCGGTACGTGCACATAAGACATCGATCCACCAATAACTGTCCGGATGGACCTTGAGCAACTTCAGTAGTGCGCAACGTTTTTCAGGTCTCATCGAAACAGGTTTGACAGCTATCCCTTCTTCATCATCCACGTATTCGCTGATACCATTCCAAAGGTACCGGTTGTTTTCTGAGAGACCCCAAAGGTGCGACAAAGCATAGTAAAAAGATGGGATATACTTGGCTTCATTAATCCTTTCGATCATCCGGTTTCGATGGTATACATTGCTGGCAGGCCGTATAATTCTCATTTTGGTCCCGTTATCTGGCACGTAGAGGAGCAGAAAGTTAGGGTTGGCTAAGAGTGCGTTCAACCCTGTTTCGAAGTAATGTTTGCGAGCGTTGTCTTTGTCATCCTCTAGACTTATATTGGTCTAAAGAAGCTCATGAGTATAATTCCCAAAGCATTACATAGCGTCTCATTTTCCTGCATACTCTATGGGTGTCGTTGGATACATTAGCATCGCATGCCATTTCGAAGAATGGGGAAAAAACGTTTATGAGAATTGAAATGTTGTGTGTTATGGTCTTTTCTTATCATCAGTGTACAGTAATATGCTTTGTGACACATGTAACATACAGTATCAAAGCCTTTGAGAAAAAAAAGAACTATCACCATGAAAGAGAAATCACATCAAATCACATGGTTTGTAGTCTCATTGAGAATCCAGTTAAACCTCGCACAAGTAGGCAATGATTAATGAAAGTATTGTGAATATGGAGGAAGAAATCTCGTGTAAGGGGAAAACAACGTTTAAAAGATACATCGGTATGCCAACCTTGGGAGGAAGTCTCCGATCATCCGTATCCATGACCCAGTGTATCACGACGACTCCAAGGGCTCCAGATTGATGAAGGTCCCGTTAATGTGTACAGCTTCTGTCGAGAAGGACAGGCAGTCGCGTATCAAACTTCGGATGAGGTGCCAGGTCACCCGTGTTTAGAACATAGCGTATCACACAATCCAACTATACTGACTCTTATCCTTCAACCGAACCCACAACTTCAATGGGGACTATCGCCTTCAACACCATGCCGAAAGTATTGAATGCATAACCACGTATGCAACATGGCAATGTTGGCAGCCACCTTCTCTGTTGAGTGTCGAAACATCGAGTTGGATGATGATGATGATGATGGTTGTACATGGTCGATAGCTCGCATAAAAATTGATGAGAGTAGTTGCCGTACAATAGCGTGTAAAGCGCGATTATTCAATATGGCAACCCTTCACGATGATAGCATCAGGGTCAAAAGACAATGGATGCATAAGAACAAAGGCTCTTCCTCCATGCTTTGCATATATCCAACCCCATCCATCCCATATCCATATCCATATCCATACCCGTAGTAAGCAGTATGTATTGAAACAAGTTGCTACACGTAAATAAAGCTGCCTCTATACAATGGCTATCTGCTGTCCACGTAACGAAGGCTGTAAGGCATGTTGCTGCAAGTAAAGAACACTGTTTGAGACAATGGAGTAAAGGCCTTGCTAATGGCAACTGCTGGAATGAATGCTGTTAACATTAGTTGTGGTAGATGAGTGTACAAGAGAACGTGCTGTGTCAGAGGAAGGCGTTGTGTTGTAGTGGGGTGCACACACCATGGACTTGCCATTCAGTCAACGACAATCGGATCACGGCAGTTGTGGGAATGACATGATGGGTTGAAGCAAGACAATCGTTCGCAGGTGGTGGTTGTACTTGAATGGGGCAACAGTTGAGAATGGGAGGAAGAGGGAAGAAGCTAGGAGTGGAAGATCTGGAAATCAAATTGATTCTTCTGATGCTTGGATGACACTTTGTTTGAGCGCTGTTCAATCAAATCCTCTCGGATCAAGAAAGTTGAATGATAAGCATGAAGGGCTGGAGCAGGACAATCGTTCACATGCATTGTATTGGGCAACAAATGTGAATGGGATGAAGGGGCTGCTAGCTGCCCATGATGGGCTGTTACTGAATATGATACATTGCCCCTTCCAGTCATGCATAATGAGCTGAGTTAAACAAACACGGCCCCTCTGCATCTTCGGCTCTATTGTAACCATACTATTTGACAATGAACAAAGACCACTCTTCATATGGCATCACCCTTACAGCATATGTAAAACATAAAGGTGCCTGTATCTCCAAACTTTACAATCAAACGTGGGCTCTTTAATAGATCAACGAGCTCGTCGGGGTCAAAGGAATCTTGTGTCAAAGTATGAAGTTCATCGTGGGCAATCCCAGATTTCGCAAATGTCGCCACCAGCCAAACTGGATCCGGGGGTCGACCTCTTCGACGACGACGACCAAAAAATATTTTTTGGGCTGTTTGCGACATTGAACGCGAAACTTTCACACAAGGTGCTGTTGGCCAAGCCGAGCACATTGCTCTATTCAAAACCCCACGTTTCATTGTAAAGTTCGGAGAAACAGGCACCTTTATGTTTGTAAGCGTGATGCTATAAGAAGAGTGGTCTTTGTTCATTGTGAAGTAGGTGGACCCTGGCAGAGCAAAAGATGCAGAGGGACGTCTTTGTGTAACACAGCTACGTTTGCATAAATGAAAGGGTCAATGTATAATTACTTTATGGATCATCTAGGAACAGGCATGTATTGCTAGCTAACGGCCACTTTTATCCAATCATCATTGTTGCGAGATCCACTGCATGGGAACGATGCCCCTGCTCTAGACATTCATTTCCATGAATAAAGTAGGTTGATCCGAGCTGATTTGACTGAGCTGCGGTCAAAGAGAGATTACATCACTCTGGACATAAAGCACGCTCGATGTAGCTCAACTGATGTAATCTTGTGTGAGCGTAACTCAACCAAATCAGCTCGGATCAACCTACTTTAATTATGGAAATGAATGTCTAGAGCAGGAGCATCGTCCACCTACAATAGAATGTACAAAAGTTGGGAATGCACAAGAGTGGCTATTAGCTGCCAATGTATGACATAAAAGTGAGGGTTGCGTACCTTTCATGCATTGTCCCTGAAGTCCCGACTTTTTAGCTGAGTTACCCAAAGAGGTCCTTCTGCATCTTTGGCTCTGTCTGGGACCAGCTACTTGACAATGAAAAATGGCTCTTCCCGCCAAAAGTCAGAAACAACAGGGGCACAAGCCA